>NW_022475040.1:219491-310741 GCF_009193445.1 Aspergillus pseudotamarii | reverse complement strand
CCCCACCCAAAAAAAAAAAAAAAGGGGATGTGGCCACATGGCCCAACAGGGGTGTGATGTTGATTGCCTCAGGCGGAAATGTCCACCAATAAGGCCAAAACGTCAGTCCCTGAATGTACGATCGGCAGATCGTCGCCGCTCCTGAATTTCATTATACTTACTACAATCGTGCATACCGGCTGATAATAACATTTCTGCTCAGCTAGAGTAGTAACAGATAAGATTACTTGGGCAAAATTCAGCCACCAATTAAATAATCGCGTTCGCGTTGAAGGCAGTGTTATGACGCTGTAGTACGTACTACATTGATAGCAAGGTGGTATCTACGTATGCAGTAGCTGACTGGCTTGATTGCTTAATTATACTAGTATTAGTGTCACGGTTAATGTCGGGAAGCCGAGGTGCTACTCCGAGTGGTCAACTCCGAAGTATGCCTCCCTACTATGATAGAGCGCCATTTGATTGGAACGATATGTCTCATACATTGGACCGAGATACTACTAGTATTGTTTACTTCGGTGCTAGTGTTATCGTCCTTGCTTAATGGTCGAAAATTAGTATCACTCTAACTACCAACTCTTTCTGATATCCAATCGATATATTTGCTCACAAGACTTCTACATGGAGATATATCCAACCCACCAAGTTCAAGACATATTCTTCTCTGGACCCAATATCCTTTTTTTTAAAAATTATTCATCACACTCTAACAGGGGTACGACGTTCGCTAGTAGAAGAACACCGGTTTAGGGAGGGGAGGGGAACCCCCAGTGTATCGCGTTTTAAAGACGACTAATATCATTGCATGCCTAAATGCCCATCAATCCTAATGTTAGATTCTTTCTAATACCACCTAAATCTAGCAAAGCGTAGGTATTGAGTTGAGTAGCCAGAAGAAATCCACAAAGGCACCTACCTGAATATTCTTACTACTCCATAGCTTGGAGCAACGGAACCTCTATTTGCAGATAATTGAGAATTTATTTTTCCAATGAAAGCGAAGTACCGCGGCACCCTACATATATCAAGGCTAGAAATGATAGCCCCACTCACTGATGCAATGCTACATCTAGCTATCAAGAGCCTATACTTGGAAGTGCTCCCTAGGCTTAGAGAATTTTAGAAGACCAAGTATCGCGGTCCTGCGCAATGTGTCTCGTCGTATCTGAATCGCACCGGAGATTGTCATAATATATGCTGAGCTATCTCAATACCCAAGCTCATAATTAGCAAAAATGATGATGCGGCGCATCTCCCAGGATGGCGGTCCATCCGACAACCATTATCTTGTCTTTGAGTTGGGAATTTCAAAGGACGTTAACTGGTTTGCTACCTCTAGAAGGGTTGGCCTCGCAGGTTCTAACTTCGAGTGGTCACAAGCATTTCTCGATGCTAAACTCTTCGACGTCTTCTTGGTCGAGGCAGTGTAAAGCCTAGCTTTACAGGACGCATCACACATGCCGCTATAATTTTGGACGTAAAGGCTTGCTTTGTGGTTTCGCACCACCTAATTTCTAAATGTCAAACATTAGCTCTTCTACTCTAGTATCAAATGGGTTAGCGATGTCGTCAGTACCATTCCTTCGAGCAACACTATCCTATCAAGACAAATCACTAACCCATCTCTGAAGCTGTTACCGTAGCTCAATGTCGTTAATGTTGGCAGTTGCAATCCTTCGGGCCTATCAGCGGGTACAATAGCGATTCGGTTGCCGCTGGTCACCACAGCCTTGAACAGATGATTCTAACTCCGCAGGACAGCAGTAATAGAACACTGCCATTAGTAGAAGGGAGTAGGTCTTGTCATGTTGTATTGACTAAAGACTGTGAAAGACTTGTACGAATAAAGATGTACTCGTGCAAGCTGACGCAACGTATCCATGTGGGCAATTAGTCCTAGGCTATGATTCAGAACGCCAACCGTGCCTGTTGAGTAGTTGGCTCTTTCAAGGTGCTCATAGCCTTTCATGATGTTTTTTGCGACCCTTTGTAATAGTAATCAAGGCGATGCCACGTCCATGCCCCATGAACTTCCATTTGTACTGGCTGATTCCGGTTTGCTTGGCACCAAGCTGATAGGTGAGATGCATAAAAGCTCTCCGCCAGCGTTTCCTGGTGGGGTACAGGCGCCGGGGTGATACATAGCACTGAAAATAGTGTCCCAATGAGGTCGAAAGATATCTTCGCCCTGCAGTGTCTCCATCCACAGGATATACTTGATGCGGACGAGGACATCGCTCCAATTACTCAGCCGTAGAGAAGCAGCCATAATCCGCGCTCTCTCTATAAACCACTGATAATCGGATGTGCCAACTGAGGCCACCATGCCGATTGCAAGAAGCCAAGCATCAAGCGAACCATACACACAAGAAGTCGATTCGAGTTGCTTGAGTTGATGTATAAATTGGATGACAACGTTTTTCATCATGGCGGCATGGGAGTAATACGTTGGCCCATGGATGATGAACATGTAGAGTATGATTGCGTAGCGGATACATTCGGTGATCGATGATGACTGAGGTCTTTCCGTATCCGGTGCTGTAAGTAAAAGTCTGTGTATGACAAAACAAGTGAGGTCATGAAGTCGTGTGGTTGGGAAATGTATCCGTTGCGCCCGCTGGAAGGCATTGCGAAGGCGGATGAAGACATTCCTGACTGCGTAATCGACATCCATACTGATGAGTTCGGATGGATCATCATAAAGGGAGGTGGGATCCAACTGCCATTCTGGAATAGGCGGTATGCCATCTCCAATGCCGACATCATCTTGGGTCTCGAACTGAGGGTGGCCCATGACGATCATTGATACCCTATGATGCATGTGAATGGTATAGCCCTTAAGATGAACAAGGCGACACTTACCAGCTGATCATCCTCGCGGTAAGCGGGCTTGTCTGCCTCACTGAATTGATACCACCTCGCATGTTGACTAGTCTTATTGCCCCGTCAACATGCATTTGGCTGACCTTGATATTGCCCTTACCAAACTGGAAATGGTGCCATATCAGCAATCAGTTCGGAAGGGAGATATGAGTCTTAATAGAAGAATAGTTCAGGACGGGGTCTCACTTCGATAGCTGCCAAGGTGATTACGGAGTTCATAGTTCCATCTTGTACCGCCAACGACGTGTCTTCAACTTTGCGCCGGAGTAAGGAGACAGAGTCAGCCATGAGAAGTTCCGAGGTTTGAAAGCCCTTCTGGGCCAACAACTCTTCGTCAAGACATGCTGTCTGCAGCGAGACATGAAATAATGCCGGGTCGCCCAGAGCAAGTGGCCACCAAGAAATGAGAAATGGATTGGTCGTTGGATTTAGGTCGAGAGGATAATATTGAAAGGCGATCTTATGAATAACTGGATTTGGTAAGTTCAACTTTGATCGACAACATTGAAAGGGAACGCACGTACAGCTATAGATGAGACGTTGTACTCGTTCCCGGGGAAGTCTCGTCTGCGGGTATGAATCGAAAGGATCGAGAGAACCAAATCTGTAGGCGGTTAAAGTGCCGGATCCATCAAGGAGTCTTGATGATCCGCCATCTCCCCGCCCGGGAGCTGCCGGCAACGCCGTCAAAGGCTCATTCGCATAGTTGCACTGGACATTGCGCTTGATACAGCGGGAGCAGCGCGGCGTGCGGAGGTCGCAACTATGTTTTGATTTGGCACACGCAGTACAGGATCGGCGAAGAGTTTGGCGCATTTTTGAGGAAGGGGAGTTGAGTGTAGGTGGAGACAGCCGGAAGACTCAGGTACCAAAAGGCACGTACGTGCTGGCTGTTGAGCCACGCGCCAAGACCACCCCATAAACAACACCCCCACTTTTACCCGGGGTCATCGCCCCCGATCGTTTCCACCTTCGAGATACAATCTGTACATCGAGTTCTCAAACTTCAATTACTAATACACCAGAGGCGATATCAGTTCTACTTAAAAGCCAGCCTTGGCTTGTCAATCTATGCAACCAGCCATTGTAATATACTTAGTATTAAGAAAATCGTTATACATCATCCACAATAAAACTAGCATGACTCAGTCTATTATCGATCTTCAAGTTGTGATGCTGAGTTCTACACATATTACCTGTTATGTACGCTTGAGATGGATATTAACTAGTACTCTATTTATTACTGAGATCTGTACTCTATAGTATTACTATTGACATCTGAGCTAAGTTGAAAGTTGTTCTTATCGCCTAGATCAGTGGGCGCATCTTGAAGCTATTCTTTGTGAATAGCAACATATATTGAGCCCGGGGGAAATGAACATATAGTAGCGGGAATATCCTGTTCGAGAATACACCACACAGCCTAGGCCTTCTTCGGTATCGTCTTCAATCTGCAGCCTCCGATCTTCGTTACAATAATAGATGGCCGGATGGCTACCTTGATTCAAGCAACAATACAATAACAAGTATTGCATATACCTCGATGCGATTCATTTGTCAGATTCGATGCCATTTCTAGATCTCACTCGTCAGCCATATGGCTTTAAGGTCTCCACGACGTTTTAAGCTTAACAATCCTTGTCTACTTTGAGATAAGCGTGTGCCGGTTCCTACCCCAGCATAGCTTCTGATTTAGCTGCTGATTTCGTATGTTTCAAAACAGGAGTGACACCCTAGATGAGTCCTTGTCTAGTCATATAACTATTTCATTCTCCCCTAGCTTTACTAGAGTAACTATAGGATTCGTAGATTATTGAAATGGACTGCCGTCTGGGAATATATTAATCGTTATCGACGTCTCCAATCTTTACTATGTACATACCACGAGATGTGATGAATAATAGAGGAATTGGTTCTTCAAGAGTTCCGCCTCACTTTCCCAAGTAGCCGAAGCTTTGAACACTAAACAGCTGCTAATGATATAGCGAAGGGGAGTGAAACGATCACATGAAGCGCTCTAGAAAGCGGGATAGGGGTATATCTTTAGTAGGGTCTAGGATGCAATGGCAACACAAGTGTCTTGGTTGATATTCTCATGAATCCTATAGGCAGGAATACTAGTAGACGGTTGCTAAGCACGCCACTTGGGCAATCATCATTCCGTGGTTGGTAGACTCTTATGATTGGACCAGGATACCATAGTAGTGCGGCCGAAAGAGGACTAGACCCCGCCGACTGCATCTGTACGACATTCGGAGTCTAGTCCTAATGGGGCAATGCATGTACTGGGATCTGATCCCCTCATATTGAAACTCACGCCATCACCAAAGAATATTCCAGGACTCGTAAACCAATTGGTCCTGAGAGGTGGGTCGAGAAATTCTACCCTCTCATCTGTTTTGTCAGGGGAACGGACCACCTACTTTTGGCCCGCGCTAGAAGAGGAGGGATGTTGTCTCTTGTTCGATCATTCATGTAGCGTTACCGAAGACCGATCCCATCTCCTTATAAAAAGTCCTGGCGTGCCCCTTCCTGACTTGCCAGACGTTGGGAAGTGTGCCCCTACCACAATGGATGCCAAGATGGCTACTGAGATCTTAAACACCACCAGCGCGCAGCCTGAGGCGCCGCAGTCATGGACCTACAAGACTTCCCAGTTGCAAGGTGTACTACCAGAATTCCTGGCAGAATGGTCCGCCTGGCAATACGTCGTGACGTTTCTGGTTGGTTTAGTGCTGTATGACCAAGGTATTTAGCAAAGTTGATAACATAAACGCCTTTCACCCTTCTGACTTAGTCCCTAGTCTTGTACCTCAAGCGAAAGGGTGCCCTCCCTGGTCCCACATTCAAGATTCCGCTCATGGGCCCGTTTATCCAAGCGATATATCCAACTTTCGATGGATATCTTAAACAGTGGGCTAGTGGACCTCTCAGTTGTGTATCCATCTTTCACAGGTGCGTTTTCACGTTCATCGTGATTTTGCCAGGACTCGATAAGTTCTTGTAAACAACCGTACTCATGCCTCACTTTGCAGGTTTGTTGTTCTCGCGTCCGACCGCGATCTAGCCCATAAGGTTTTCAAGTCGCCTGCATACGCCGAGCCATGCCTTGTACCGGTTGCGAGAGACATCATAGGTCACAAAGCATGGGTTTTTCTTCAGGGTAGAGACCACGCTGAGTACCGGAGAGGTTTGGTTCCTCTGTTCACCAGCAAGGCTATAGCCACCTACCTTCCAGTTCAAGAGAGAGTACTGGATGACTACTACAACCAGTTTGTTGCTGCTACCAAGGCGAATCAGGGCAAGCCGATGGCATTCATGACACTGTTCCGCGAGATCAATTGTGCGCTTTCCTGCCGCACCTTCTTCGGCGATTACATATCCGATGGTCAGGTAAAGAAGATTGCCGATGATTTCTACCTTGCTACTGATGCCCTCGACCTGGTCAATATCCCTTTGTCGATGTATGTCCCGTTCACCAAAACCTGGCTAGGGAAGCGGACGGCCGATGCTGTCCATCGGGTGTTCGCCGAATGCGCAGCTAAATGCAAGGCAAATATGGCGAAAGGTGCGACACCCACGTGCATTGTGGACCATTGGGTACTCCACATGATGGAGTCCAATCGGTATCGCGAGAGAGTCGCCGCGGGGGAGACCAACTTGGAGAAACCCAAGAACATGATCCGCGAGTTCACGAATGAGGAAATCTCAGACACGCTGTTCACCTTCCTCTTTGCGTCCCAGGATGCGTCCAGCAGTGCCACAACCTGGCTATTCCAGATTCTCGCCCAGCGGCCTGATGTACTCAACCGATTGCGAGAAGAGAATCTGGCCGCGCGGGGCGGTGATAGGAACAAACCATTCGATCTCGCCACGTTAGAATCCCTCACCTACACAAATGCAGTCATTAAGGAGCTCCTCCGCTACAAGCCACCCGTCATCTTCGTCCCCTACCTCGCAACAAAGGACTTCCCCATAACGTCCGACTACACCGTCCCCAAGGGCTCCATGATCATCCCTTCCTGCTACCCAGCTCTCCACGATCCAGAGGCCTATCCCAATCCCGATGTCTTCGATCCCGATCGTTGGATAACTGGAGACGCTGAGTCCAAGACCAAAAACTGGCTCGTATTCGGTGCGGGGCCGCATGACTGCCTCGCAAGAAAGTACGTACCACTGTCCTTAGCAGGTATGATTGGAAAAGCGTCGTTAGAGCTCGATTGGGAGCATCATCCCACGCCGAGGTCGGAGGAGATTAGGGTGTTCGCCACACTGTTTCCGATGGTAAGTACACGCTACTTAAAGTTGTTCTCGTATGGTCTGGTTCGTAATTTGTGCTGACTGTCATCATAGGATGGATGCAATCTGCTTTTCAAGAGGCGCCCCTAGTATCGCACCGTTTCGCAATTCAAACTTCGATTTTGTTAAGGGTGGTGCACTTGTCTAAGTAAAAGGTTTGTAATAAAGTATAATGATAATAGTTCAGCCATTTATGAGTCATGGTTTCTATCCATAAACTACCCTTAGAAGAGTACTGTGCCTGGGTATCTCCTACTAGGGATCCTACTGGATAATGTAAACCCTCAAAAGCTGTAGAACCCATATAGCTAGCATGCACCTCTGAAATAAGCCCTGTTGTAAAAGTTACTTAACTACAGCGTCTTCAGAGCTATTGTCTGACTAAGAACCAGAGATCTCCACTTCGCCATTCCATCATCATGCTTGTCATTTCTGTCCGAGTCGGCAGTTCGCTGTGCTCTCTATCTTACGACGTAGACTGGCTTGGACCTGGAGTATAATTAAATGCAGTACAGGGATATTGTAGTCCTATTAAATGCACACGTTGTTGGCTAACACAGGTATCCATTTGCTCCCATTTGTTGGAGTGGGTGGAAAGTACTCTACTCGGTTTATTTACTAATGCACCGGACATGCAAGGAACAAGGGACTACTAGTAGTACTGCTAGTTTTCGTTCTACCTCGGTATATTACGAAATGGAAATAGCATGAAACATGGATGCACTCCACCTAGCAAACTTCGCCTAGTAAGGCCTAGATTTCTCGTATTTACTAGTAGTTCTTTGACACCGAGGGTGGAATTCGCTAAGTCCTATCCAATCATAGCAGTAGTCGATACATGATCCTATATCCTCTGATCTCTCGAAAGGTATCTGTATGACAGATTATGTCATCCTATTATCGGAGCTCGCTGTCCAACTCATATATGCAGGCTTCATACCAAGTACCATATACGCAGCGTGCTCAGAGGGACTTTCGAACTACTAGGGTGTATTCCAATATATTGAATCGTCCATCGGAGCATTAAGCAAAGAACACTTGCAACTGCAGGTAGCTATAGCGAGGTTGTGATTAGCAAATAATATTTGTTGTTGATCTTTATACAGATTTGTTTTGGATGATACGTCGTGGTTGGCGATCACTTCTCGTATCGATGTCTATAATACGGAGCACCGTCGGAGTTGAAATCCTGCGAGCTACTGGTAATTTCCTGCATTTAACCGGACTTATACATACTAAGCAGTCTCATATCTAATGCTATAGTTAAGCCACTGTCTAATGTAAGCTTATTCTTGGCAAAGTAATACCATTCATGAAAGCACGGGTACGTTTCACATTCTCAGCGTTTGAGCTTATCCTTGTTGCTCTAAGCTGCGTCTAGGCAAATAATGTAGCATGATCATATTAGCAACAAGTCTGAGGCCCGCAGATACCAGCCCATTACTTCGCCGCTACTTGGATTGTATGTTAATGCTCATACCTCATGAATTCCTAGTAGTTTATACGTCCCTAACCAAGTTTGTGAGTCGTAATCTCAGCAGACATATCCAAATTCCAGTATCCTATCTGGCTGAAGGTAATCCTTGTATGTCAAGTCTGCGATATGCAGTTCAGGTATCGACCAAAGCCCCAGGCCGCCATACCTGCCTTCCATTCCAGGCAACTACGCTTCCCTTTTTCGACTACCTGACGCAAACAGATGAACAAATTCGATCCTAACACTACCGTCAGGGGTCCTGATGGTGCAGTGGTGGGTAGCTTGTCTGACTATTGACCTCGGGCTCCTTGATTCGACTCTCGGTCTCGACAGTAAGAATCCTTCGGGGTTTTCGTAGCCCTCCAGTACGCCCTTTTGATGCGAGAAGGAGGGTGAGCTTTTTGTCATGTTATTTTATTCACTCTGGTCTATCATTTTCTCTTTCTCTACTTGCCTCTTTTTCTGTTTATTATCTTTCCATCGGTTCTGCTCCTTTTCTTCTTCTCTTGCTGTCAACTTGCTCTCTTGGTGTTTTTCTTGATCATGAGTGCCTAAGGTCCTAAGGCTAGTAATACCGGGACCCTAGCTAGACTTAGTGTTAGGAAACAGCGGCGTCCAACTACCATTCCAGTGCTTACTCTCTGTCAAATAATTACAGTTCCTACTCTTCCACCTCAGCAGCTGCTATCCTGAATCAACCTCTGCTACTGTTGTCTTTGACCAAGTCAGGTCTCGGAAGCTCCATCGATGTAAATCTTTCGATCCTGATTCCGTATAGGAGTGCTTCGACACCCTAGGAGGTATATACACACTTTTATCAATATTGTTCTCTATCTATGTTTATGGGTCTGACTAAATGACAATCTCCTAACAGCAATGTTTACAGTATCTGGAGTGGAGACCTCACCCATTATCCATGGGGAATCCATGTCGATCATCGCCTTTTTGTGGGGTAAGGTAATCGACTCCACATTCTGATTGAGAATCTGCGATCAGAAGCCGCGACCGCACGAGACTTGCAAAGATCATTCTACACATGTTTTCGTCATGAATTATGCTTCTTTCAATGGAGGTCGATAGTAGCTACTATATATACCTCTCCAGCCAACATGTTTTAGACCATCTCGGCTGGCGTTGGTCCGGCCTGACGCTCTCGAGCCGTCTCAAGCACGCCATCCAATCCATGATTCGACCAATCCGCAGCCAACTAGTTTCGTCAGGACGCCTAAATAAAAAAACACCCTCCTTGGAGCATGGAGCTACCTCTATCTTACTATCACAAGTCCCGAGCGGGGAACAGAACGATCTACCGATAGCTTGCTCTTTGTGGAATAATGGTCCTAGGAACGACCCATGACTGCATCTTATTGCACCATGGATATCATATCATATGCTGTTTTTTGTCATCTAAGTGGATAGGTAAATTCCTAGCCTCCCCACAGCCTTGTGCAGATGACACGCGGCAGCGGCAGTTGCGCAAGGGGTGTCAACAAGCTTCTGGCGGCTCTCGCAGTTGCTTTAAATTCTATTACGCCCTGATTGCCATTGCTTATTGGATTCTCGTTCATAAGACTACCAAAAGCCTTCCGCTGCGGCGCCACTATACCGAGAAGACGGCTTGTTCAAAGCAGAACCAACTATGGGTCGCAGGCTCGGCCTCTTCCGCGCCACGTACTTGGCGTCTGCCAGCTGCATGGGCTCTTTTGCATTCGCATTTGATACGGGTGTTATTAGTATGTCAGAAGCTACTGTACATATACCTTTACTGAATAACAATGTTTGTCTAACTCAACCATACAGGCGGTGTCCTCACATTGCCATCCTTTCAGCGAGATTTCCGATATAGTAATTCGCAGCAAACGACAGTCAACTCCAACGCGGTATCAATTCTTCAGGCTGGGGCATTCTTTGGATGCTTCTTCACAATGCCCATAGCCTCGAAGTTAGGCCGCCGCTCTGGGCTCATATTGAGCTCGCTTGTCTTCACCGTAGGGACCATCTTACAGGTTATTAACGCTCATACCCTGGGAACTTTCTACGCTGGAAGAGTAATTGCTGGGCTTGGTATCGGCGCCGCCACGACGTTGATACCTATGTATGCTGCAGAAATGGCCCCTAAAGAGATTCGTGGAAGACTCGGGGCCTGTTTCCAATTGTTCTTTGCCACTGGGGTTATGGTCGCCTATTGGGTTACTTACGCCGTATCGAAGAACCAGCCAGATGCCACGAAGCAATGGCAGATTGCGTTGGGCCTGCAACTACTGCCTTCCACTTTGCTTCTACTCGGCATGTGCACAGTTAAAGAGAGTGCTCGGTGGCTTGCCACGAAGGGAAAGAAAGATAAAGCATGGGAGTCGTTGAAATGGGTCCGTGGAGGTGAAGAAACTGAGGAACTCCAGAAGGAATTTGATGAAATCATTGCCGGCATCGAGGAAGAATCTCGTGTCAAGGAGAGTTTCACCATCCGGGAGCTTCTTCTGCCAGTGAATCGTTACCGCATCTTCATTGCTTTTACAATTCAGTTATGCGCCCAGTTGACGGGAAATACATCCCTCGCTTACTATGCTAATCAGATCTTCGAAGCCGTGGGAGCGGAGGGCGAAGCTAAATTAGTGACCGGATTTTTTGGCGTGGTCAAAGTAGTTGGAGTATGTATTTTTCAACTGTTTGTTCTTGACCGTGTTGGAAGACGTATTCCGTTCATGGTTGGAGCATTCGCAATGGGTTCGTTCATGCTCATCATTGCATGTGTTCTGGCGACCCATCCCACACAATCGGGCGGGTCCAACTCTACGCCAACGAAAGCGGGGATCGCTATGATTATTATGACCTATGCGGAGGCCTTTAGTTTCAACATGTCCTGGGGGCCTCTCCCATGGCTGTATGTCGGTGAGATCTTCTCTAGTCGTACACGAGAAGTGGGAGTAGCCGTCGGTGCTGCGTCGCAGTGGTTGTTCAACTTTATGATGTCGCAGATAACGCCACACGCCATCACCAACATCAAATGGAGAATGTTCCTGATGTTTGCGATTTTCAACTATGCGATCATAGTATATTCATGGTTCTTTCTGAAAGAGGTATATTTAAAAGTCTATTCCTTTGTCTTCTTTCATTCTCTCCTAAGGGGAAAGAGGGGGTTATTCCCCAAGCTCTGGGATGTGACTCTGCCATTTCGAAAGCAACAAGTGGACCAGCTAACGGTTTACTCTCTGGCCAGACATCCAACCATTCATTGGAAGAAATGCAAGAGGTTTTTGGGGGAGGTGACCCTCCAAAGGAGGCCAACCTCGCTGGAGAGAAGGGCGAAATTGACGCCACGGTGCGACCATGAGTGGGACGCATGTCCACATGACTGTTGGCAGTGCGATTTTATCATTGGTACTCTTAAGGACGGACTGGTTATAGATCAAGTTAGTTATTTCAAGTGCTTTAAGGGGGAGTCTTAATGATTTGTAGAAGCTGAATCTAACTCTCTCGCCCCTGTGCCTAAAACCGTTGGAATATGCACGTCGTAAATGAGCAGCAGTCTGAGTACTAGTGGCTCAATTTGGGTCCAGAGTCGACGGGTGTGGAGAAAAAGCCCCATGGGGACCAATGCTTTTCCTTTCCCTTCGCCCATCGCCTTCATCGAGAAAAGTTCGGGTGACTCGAGCCAACAACAGACTAAGGGTTGCGGAGTTGAATCAATTGGCTCGATCTGAGTTCGGGAATCATGGATACTTCAATTAGTGTTCAGCCTAACCTAGGGACGCCTGTCCCGATGAGAGAAGGAGCAGGAACCTCCACCAGGAACGGAGACATGGCGACATTCACATTGGCCAAGATGACCGGTACGAGGCATTTAAACGGTCTAGCCTCACCCGGTCGGGGAAAACCCTCATCGTCCAGAAATTAGGCTTTGGTTGTCGCACCATATTAACCGGTGGAAATTAATGGACACACGACTATCCCCGCAATTAGTACGAATACGTCTGGCCTCGTACCACAGGAGTTCCTCGTCGAGCGTCTACCTGCCGACACTAGTAACTGTACTTACTGCACCCCAGAAACCATATTTTTTTTTCCCACGTTCCATTCGCACGTGCTCATGCTTACACCATGAATTCCTTTTATATACTTCCTCCATTCTTCCCGCGCACCGCAAGTTCGACGGTCAAAAATCAAAATCACTAACCCAACCAGTCTGGTCATGGTCGCTTCCCCCTCTCAATGTCTCCGTCTGAGGATCGTATCACCCGGCCCACAGATCCCGATGATCTTGTCCTGGAAGCCTGGGGACAGGGCCTGATGGTTGGTTCCCTGTTGGTGATGGCCGCGGTGACCTTTGCGAACATGAAAAGACACATTCTGTTGCATAAACTGATTTTTGCCGAGGTATGCCTTGATCTTGACGTGGTGGACCTGTGATCTCCCAAACTTTTCACGGTATCTATCCTTTCTGCGCGGAGTGCTGACGAGTCGCGATGTCATCTAGCTTATTCTCGCGATGGCCCATGGCACCTTCATCTTCCCCAAAGAACCCGCCTATGGATGGTACCTCTCCTGCAGTGCTATCGGACTAAATGTGTCCTGGACTCTACATAATGTCATTGCGTGGATGAAGAATAAGCCTTTCCTGAGTCGCAGGGTTTCACAAGCTTATATCATCACGGTCCTACTAGTCCAGCCATACTGGGTGCTAGAAATCTACGCCAATTTCACCTACTTTAATAATATTAATAAAATATTTCTCACGACAAGGCCAATGGAGCCTCTCTTCCGGTAATCTCACCCTCTTCTTGCTTCCGTCCACATCATGCTGACCAAGTTACAGAGACCCCTGGTGGGTCTTCACCACCTGTTCACTCTTCTACACCATTAAACGCTTGTACAACTTTGGCATCATTGAATTGGTGACTGTGAGCCCGCGATTCGGGATCATGCTAGCATCAATGTGCCTTTCCATTGTGTTCATAATCATCGATACCTGTGTCGTTCTGAACGCCTTCCCAGCACATACGCTCCCTACTGGGGTTGAACCATTCTGGAAGGTAAGCTCTCCACTCCGGATAATCCTCCGGTGGGTAGTTGCTAAGTCGCATCTGAACAGCTATCATTCATCTTCAAATGTCTCTGCGATACCGTCATCCTCGACGACTTCAAGACTGCTCTTGATCGAATGCGAAATTACTGGCTACGGAAACGGGCAATGACTGGCGAAGTCCTTCTTCCAGAAACCCAATATGAACACGGCAGTCGCAGACATGAGGGGGATGACATCGAGGCATTTGGCAGCGGGAGACGGGGCAGCGAACTGAGAAAGCCCGATTCGGCGGTTCCGCGAGTTCAGACAAGGGAAGATGTGGGTATAGCTCTTTGATTATGCATATCATATATGTAATCCTGCATTTTGTTTGCTGATGATAATGATTGACTCAATGATATCCACCCATTGTTTCTGTTTGTTTCAAATATACTTTGGTTAGGCGAAATTCTTAGGAGTTTGATGCGCTTGAATTGGTTACTATCCTAGGTAACAAAGGTTCTTCTATTCATGACGTGCCAGAAATATCAAATTAAAAGATCTGCGACGATTGATGTGAAAAATAGACTCTTTATTACTTTAAATAGTAAATGGTTAGCCTTGTAATAGCCTTATGGCAAGATGCGATACAAAGACCACGCGGTAGTCAAGGAAAGTGTTCCTTCAAATCACTACTATTGGAGGGGTCTAGAATCTTTGTATCAACCTTTGTTTGGCTTTTTCATTCTTTTTTGGTTTGATTTATCTTTCTAAACAATTTGGCTCGAAATTTCGACATCTCGTTTCATATTTTCATTTCATGTTTTACCGAACAGGAAGCACTTTCTCAAAGTGTGCTGGTGTTTTAAATACAAACCGCGTGACAGCGCCACCGATTCTTTGTTTGATAGAGAACCCTACGCAGATCATGGAGAGCATTTTTGAACGCCTATCTATAAAAAGAGTTCATATTCTTGGTTAACCCTTTTGATAAAGAATACCCATATAATCAATCGACTTGCTTGC
This sequence comes from Aspergillus pseudotamarii, assembly GCF_009193445.1. Classification (NCBI taxonomy): domain Eukaryota; kingdom Fungi; phylum Ascomycota; class Eurotiomycetes; order Eurotiales; family Aspergillaceae; genus Aspergillus; species Aspergillus pseudotamarii. Next base: position 296,054 of record NW_022475040.1, on the reverse strand, counting down.
TTTCATCCTATCTTCCAACCTTTGGCCAACAAGATTAAATTCACTTAGTACAAGACGTTTGTGGTCACCATTATCTATATATTGCCACAACGCTTGCTCCATTCGTTCTTAGAATTTCATATAAACAACGAGGTGGCAAATGTTCAAATTGAGGGCTGAAACACATCGACTAATGAAATCTCTAGGGTAAGGAAGAATGATTTTGCAAAAAGTTGCGAGTTGCCTCTTGAGACTATTGGTAATAGTATGATGGACCCTACTAGGCAAACTTTACACGTCATATATCTTTTGGGCATGGCGTAAAGGGGTGTGTTTAGTACAATGAGATCCCTAATGACAGACTAGTCTATTGTCTATAGTCTATGGCGAAGCATAACATGGGGAGGTGGTACTAAGCAGCAAGGATTATGATCTCGAGGATAGATAGATAGGGGTGTCATCCTCTATTGTCCGACAAGCAGATACAAGCATGTGGCCACGTGTATGAATGCTGTGCAAGTCATTAAGCTGCAGAAGGTCATGACTTCACAATGACAACAGTTGTAACTTGAGATATGGGAAAGTACACGGTGTACTCAATGTACTTGTATAATTGGAGGTCGACGAGATACTTTGTCCACGTATCCTAAAAGGAACAGATCCGATGGCCGGGGAACTGAAAAATAGGGCAAGCAAGAATGATTACCTAACGGAGGGTTTAGCCAATGAAATACGGTTCTAGTATGTTCGGTGGATCGCCTGCAGAACATCCATGAACAACTTCGGGGCGATTTCTCCGGCAGAGTCCAAGGCGGTGGCCAGGGCGGATGAGTTATTCTGGTCCCTGAAGGTCGACGCACCAATCACAACGCGAGGAGTAACCTGCAGAGCGATGGCCGTACCAGCCATGCTGTCCTTTTCTCTGGCCTCAAGCATTTTAAAAAAGCTGATCTCTTCCACTCACGTCCTTCGTTCAGCAACTTCTCTCTTTTGCCTCAACCTTCCCTTCAGCCCCCCTTCCATTCCGTCGCCTGTGGTTGGGTTCCCTTTTCTTCCTTTTGCTTCTCTTTCTTGAATACAGGAAACTGTATTGAAGCACAAGGGATTCACTACGAACACGTCTCCTGATAATCACACGCGTGCCCCTTGGCGAAGACCACCGCTCGATATACACATAGGCACAATGGCGCGACTATCGAGTCGCAACGGTGCGGCCAAGCCGTTCACTGCTTGGACCACCATCTTCTACCTTCTTCTTGTTTTCATCGCACCCCTGGCATTCTTCGGTACCGCACACGCTGAGGAGGACTCTGTACAAGACGATGGACCTGTAATTGGTATTGATTTGGGTACTACCTACTCGTACGTTTTACATCTATGAAGCAAGACCGAGGGCGTTACAATGTCTAACTCTTCAACAGTTGTGTTGGTGTGATGCAGAATGGAAAGGTCGAGATCCTCGTCAACGACCAAGGAAACCGTATCACTCCTTCCTACGTCGCCTTCACCGATGAGGAACGCTTGGTCGGTGACGCCGCTAAGAACCAATACGCTGCCAACCCTGTCAGGACCATCTTTGATATCAAGTGAGTTTCTCTGGTTAGTTCGTACTGTGAATTGATGTGCTAATGTCTCGCAGGCGTCTGATTGGTCGCAAGTACGATGATAAGGACGTCACCAAGGACACCAAGAACTTCCCCTTTAAGGTTGTCAACAAGGATGGCAAGCCCGTCGTGAAGGTTGACGTGAACAAGTCCCCCAAGACCTTCACCCCTGAGGAGGTTTCCGCCATGGTCCTTGGAAAGATGAAGGAGATCGCTGAGGGCTACCTCGGACAGTCTGTCACCCAGGCTGTCGTCACCGTCCCCGCCTACTTCAACGACGCCCAGAGACAGGCTACTAAGGACGCTGGTACCATCGCCGGCCTCAACGTTCGCCGTGTTGTCAACGAGCCTACCGCCGCCGCTATCGCCTACGGATTGGACAAGACTGGTGATGAGCGCCAGGTCATCGTCTACGATCTTGGTGGTGGTACCTTCGATGTTTCGCTCCTCTCCATTGACAACGGTGTCTTCGAGGTTTTGGCTACCGCTGGTGACACTCACCTTGGTGGTGAGGACTTTGACCACCGTGTCATGGACTACTTCGTGAAGCAGTACAACAAGAAGAACAACGTTGACATCAGGAAGGACCTCAAGTCCATGGGTAAGCTCAAGCGCGAAGTCGAGAAGGCCAAGCGTACTCTGTCTTCCCAGATGTCTACTCGCATTGAAATCGAGTCTTTCCACAACGGCGAGGACTTCTCTGAGACCCTCACTCGTGCTAAGTTCGAAGAGCTGAACATGGATCTGTTCAAGAAGACCCTCAAGCCCGTTGAGCAGGTGCTCAAGGACGCCAAGGTCAAGAAGTCCGAGGTTGACGACATTGTCCTTGTTGGTGGTTCTACCCGTATTCCCAAGGTCCAGGCTCTTCTCGAGGAGTTCTTCGGTGGCAAGAAGGCCAGCAAGGGTATCAACCCTGATGAGGCTGTTGCTTTCGGTGCTGCCGTCCAGGGTGGTGTCCTTTCTGGTCAGGCTGGTACTGAAGATGTCGTTCTGATGGATGTCAACCCTCTTACCCTCGGTATCGAGACCACCGGCGGTGTCATGACCAAGCTCATCCCCCGTAACACCGTTATCCCCACTCGCAAGTCCCAGATCTTCTCCACCGCCGCTGATAACCAGCCTACCGTTCTTATCCAAGTTTGTAAGTATACTCTCTGGACGAAAATCTTATAGCAACTCACACTAACTGATCCTAGATGAGGGCGAGCGTTCCTTGACCAAGGACAACAACCTCCTCGGCAAGTTCGAGCTTACCAGCATCCCCCCCGCCCCCCGTGGTGTCCCCCAGATTGAGGTCTCCTTCGATTTGGATGCCAACGGTATCCTGAAGGTCAGCGCCAGCGACAAGGGCACTGGCAAGGCTGAGTCCATCACCATCACCAACGACAAGGGCCGTCTTTCCCAGGAGGAGATCGATCGCATGGTCGCTGAGGCCGAGGAGTTCGCTGAAGAGGACAAGGCCATCAAGGGCAAGATCGAGGCCCGCAACTCTCTGGAGAATTATGCCTTCAGCTTGAAGAACCAGGTCAACGACGAGAACGGCTTGGGTGGCCAGATCGATGAGGACGACAAGCAGACCATCCTCGACGCCGTTAAGGAGGTCACAGACTGGCTCGAGGACAACGCTGCCGAAGCCACCACCGAGGACTTCGAGGAGCAGAAGGAGCAGCTGTCCAACGTGGCCTACCCCATCACCAGCAAGCTCTATGGCTCTGCTCCGGCTGATGAGGATGACGAGCCCTCTGGGCATGACGAATTGTAAAATATTTAGAGGGATGTATGGAGTTTTATCTTGCTTTATTGGCTGGTTTGAATCATTTTTTATTAGACCTCAATGCATGAGGTGGCAGAAATAGCATGATACCTTGAATATTATCTGACTAGCTTCAATCACAACATTCTCCATCCCCAGATGTAAATCTGTTACAACTAGTAGAAACCATGGTAGATTTTCCAAATGACAGAACCTCTTGCATTGCCAAAGCTTTCCTAAATGCAGTCTTTGAAGCATCCATAGCGAGTTATCAAGCAGCTTGGCCCTGACCCACCGTATAGCAGAAGATACAATAGTTGAATGGAACAAAAACAACATACATAGTAGCGCTAATCAGAATTATAGACCATAGTTCTCTATGCTAGAATGACTGGAAGCCTCCAATTAGGGCGAAGACGTGTTTAACTTGAACGACATTCAGATTCCTTATTAATTCGATGTACACGGTCTTTAACGTCGTGACAGCACTCGTTCCCTGATAATAATTAATACTGTAACCGTCATATCATACATCTCACTAATTTTGCGTCAAGGGCGTGTATGTTATGCAATCCAATACCACAACTATTAAGCTAAGAATTCGTGAATTCTGACATCCTTGGTACAAACACTATATGCACTGAGTGGCCGATACACCAACTATACAACTAGACCGTCACTGTCCGCCCTGCTGGATAAACTCCCGAATCGTCTCCAAAACAACCTGATGGTCATCCTCCTGCTTCAATCCACTAACAACCACCACGCCAATAACACCATCCACTCCCTTCACCCGCACGGGGAACGCCCCGCCATGGATCGCGAAGTCATCCGCCGCCCCTCCACCACCGGTACTCGTCAAGGCATGTTTCCTCACAAAAGCCGCCTCCACTTGATCTGCCCCCAAACCAGTGCTCGTCAGCATCTTATTCCGCATCAGCCAGCTCGACACTCCCCATCGAAGCACCGTGTTGCGCTTCCGTCGCACCCACACCTCGTTATCAGCGAAGGTCCCCGGTTCCGTCGCGGCTTGGAATACAACATGTGGCTCGGACCCGCCGGTTAGCGCGATGGAGATGAGAGCTGGCTTGCGCTGATCCGCTGGGAGAGAGAGGATTCGGGATCGGAGCGCAAGACCGAGCGACCAGGCTGTTGTGGAGGTGAAGGAGGGGAAGATTACGGCGGCGGAGGATTCTTGGGCTGTGAGTTCGCGGAGCTGCAAATTTTGGGTTAGTATGTGTTTGTGCAGTGAACTTTGTACAGAGGGAGGCGTGGTGGGGAATTGAGGGGAAGTTACATCTTTGCTCGCGGGTGCAAGAGGTTTGTCTTCCATTTTGGTGGTGGAATTTGTTCAATTGGAAATCTGGTAGTATGTATTTGGGATTTGTACTTCAGCGATTGACAAATTTTGCAGGACTGTTATATTTTATAGTTATTCAGGGTGGATATGTCATGGGTCACCGATTTAGATCTCATGACGTCGGTTCCGTAGGAGATTTAGACGTTGTGCTGGATGGACCTTCCCAATGGTTGGGTGGATTCGGTACTAGACTGCTTCTGGTTAGCGGTCAGGCTATGTCTGTTTCTGGATTGGGTTGTCTAGGATAAAATAGTCTTGAGATTGGGATCCTTTGCGGGAAGTTAATTTGCAGAATGCTTGCGATACTTCGGGATATTGACTCGGAGGCATACATTAAAGCAACACGTCTGGGTAGAAGCTGCAGTGACGGCTTTTACATATTTGACTGTCCTTCCCAATTCTAGCTGACAAGTCTCCAGGAGGCAATGTGCCCACTCTTGTTTCTGGGCCGTCACTTGGCTCGGCCAGATGAGGAATAGTCTTTCGAGACCTCCAGTCTTCCGATGAAGGGTCCACGGACAACCGTCGACTTACATGCCGAGTTGGTCGGTATCAATGGATAAAGACGTCGCAAGCCGAAATTAAGAACTAAGACATCGGTATGAGTCCTAATTGATCAAGACGGGCCGATACTCTGCCGTGGATCCGTACCTTCCGGCGGAAGGAAGAACAATACCGTTTCTGTAGCCCTCCACTCCGCCGGCACTATAATTCGACTGCTTCCTCGTCCGGCATATGAGTCCGCAGTCCCACAACGCCCGAATAGGGCGGCCGCGGAAGGCTTGCGATTCATGTTATTCGCGTAAGGTGAGCAAGCGCTATCGGTGCCAGTAACAGTTCACTCAAAGGGAGCATGGAGGTGCTGATTTGACCGTAGATTAAATGCGTTGAGAAGAGCAACGCCGCCAAATGCGATTGGTGTCTACATCAAGAGTTAGAATGCACGTATACAGGTAAAGATGGTCGACGAAAGCGAAGGGCAGACGATTCATCTGAGTAGAACAACCCCTCATACTACCCTACAATATTGATGCCTCCAACGCGTCTAATATCATGTTGGTAGTTCTGAATACGCGCATAAATATGCGCATAAACACGCGCATGCTAAGATCCCCGACGAATACGTTTCAGTATTCAATAGTGGCCGTCGACCAGAGATGAGTGAGTAGTAATTAAGCTCCTAGATGTCGTTTATAGCAGCGGCTAATGCTATGAACAGATAAGAGCACCTCTGTTGGCGGTTATGCGAGCCACCACCTTCCTCAGGATCAATTTGTTGAAGGTAATGAGGTCGGTCAATATAACGGGAGTTTGAACACTCAAGACAATAATAGCGCATTCTTCCGATATTATGGGATCCCCGTTTTCTCCCCAATGGGGCAGAAGTGGATTCAGTCTCATGGGACTTCTAATATTCTTAAGACACTTCTGTCATATGGCCTCCCATGGGCAAGTTCTCACAGTCACTTAATCTCAGAGCAGGGAGCAGGCCTCGAATCAGGTGGAACTCTTGTCGAGTTACCCGACAGGTTTGTCACTGAAGCATGCATAGCCTTCTGCAAGTGTGGTAAAGTTGGCCTAATCTACCCTATAGTCGATATGTCCCTCTTGGAGGACTCAGTGAAGGCCGCCTACTCTCCCTCAAGTGAAGAAAATCCCCAGGCTCTTTCCATTGCTAAGGCTCTTGTGCTTTCCTTCGTTGCCTTTTGCACCGCTGCAGATCGCAGGGAACATATGTTATATCCAGTTGATGGCAAACAATGTGCCTTCGAGGCTGAAAGCCTGCTCTCAACTGTTCATGATCCGGCCCATAGTATGGGTAAGCTACAAATCCTTTTGCTACTTGTAAGTGTGCCCGGCCAATGTGCCCTCCTTAAGCATCTGCCTGGAACATCATTATCAACCTACAATATTCTCGATACATGAGCTAATCATCGAGAAGCTTCTATTTCACTTCTCGCAGGGAAGATTAGAGCTTGCAAGGGAGCTAATGAGCTCTGTCGCTCGCTTAGCGAACGATTTATCTTCAATCACGAGGCTCTCTGAACCTCCTTCGAGTCCAGAAGGAACGGTGGCACCATATTGTACTGGTGACAAAGAATTTACCTTTCGAACACTCTATTGGAACAGCTTCATGCTCGATAAGGAATTGGCCTTTCGAACAGGTACACCGGTTCTTATGCTTGCCGAGTCTCTAATACCCGCTTCACTAGACGCAACGGAATCTCCGATTGACTATCTTTCGAGGCTGTTACCTACACGCGATCCTCAGAATCACCGTACGGAGTCTTCCCTATCCCATTTAAAGCTCAGCTTGGTCATGTCAAGGGTATACTCGGAGCTCTATGGGCCACATTCTCTCAAGAAACCTGACACCGAAATACTGAGAACTATCCGCACTCTCGACGATGAGCTGGAAGAATGGCGACTGTCAATACCTAAAGCCTGCCGACCTACCCTTCACATTTCCGATCTCCCCACACAATCAACTACAGATGTCGAACTTCTTTTGATCAACCTTAGATATCACCACAGCCTAGGGTGCATACACCAAGCTGTAAGTCGATGCCGACCATGCGGTTCTATGACGGAGGCTCTTCGATCAAGCCTTAATCTATCAGTTCGAGCGAGTGTCTCGTCACTGGAAATCCTGCGTGCCACACGCTTCACCCTAAATAGAGAACTTTTCTGGTACGTAGCCGCGAAACCTTAATCCGTTCTAGAATGCAAAATCTAACATCCCATCAGGTTCATCTGTTTCTATCTCCTTTCGGCAATCTTGAATCTATTATGCAAGATCATAACCGAACCTTTTGATTTCGATAATCCGGAATGTATGAGGATCCTCAAAGATACCCCCATGATCCTCCGTGAAATGGGTATTGTTCAATTGACTTCCACCGAAAGACAGCACTTGGATCTTATGATCCTTCTTAGTTCGGAGCTTAGTGCGTTGGTGGAGGGAAGCAGTGTTCGAAATAGTACATAGGACGATATTGTTTTCCCTGTAATATCTCTGTGATCTTGTACCTAGGGATATATATACCTTCGGGTTTGGATTTGAACCTGCGAAATGGTGGTTTTTGTTTACATAGTAGATCTAGTTGCTATATCGCCCTGACTCTCGACAGACAAGATATCTTGACTCAGCGGTATATTTCTCCATAACTCAGTTAGGGATGTATATAGACGGAGAAATTGCAGCTTTCAATTTATACCCATCGTGGCCAATAAGTAGGCATGGTGTGGCTACGACTGAACAAAGATACCATTGCATTGTGTGCGCGCGCCTCGTGTGTCCTTACAGACTGTCCGGATATTAGGAATAGCGGCTATAAATGCACAACTTGAACTTATTTGGTCACTGGATCAGATGATCAATTTCACAGTATACCTACTTGGCTATTTCTGCAATAGCATTAATAATCCACACCCACAGCGGTCGGCATTCAATATAGGTCGCACGCAGAACATTCTACATAAGCCCTAAATCCCATAGTCGACGGTCTAGATGCATGCACAAGTCCAGTGACCGGCAATCGATTAAAATTTCCCCTCACTCCAAACACTCTCCGCATACACTTGCCCTACATCGTCCCCCATCTAGTTCTCCACTACAACCATACCGACTTACGACTACATACTCCGCAATCCATGCGCCCGAAACTCACCAAGCGAGCTTGCGACGAATGCATTACCCGCAAAGTTAAATGCAGCGGCGCCTGGCCCTGCGACACATGCCGCAGCGCCCCAAAACAGGTGAAATGTACATACCTCAAACCGGCGCGTAGAAGAGGCCCCAAAGTTAGACGTCACACGGGCAAAATCGATTCTGTGAGCTCTGTTTCGGAGACGGATGCTTCCGCTTCGTTGAATGGGGGTGCTTCGAACGATAGTCACGATGGTCATAAGACGATTTCTCGGTCAGTTCTCGAAAGGGTGGTGCGTTGGTACCAGCATTCATCGTACAGTGTTTGGCCGGTGATTGATGCAGAGGTTCTTGTGTGGCGACTCGCAGGCGATGGGGACCATGACACTAATATTTATTGCCTTGTTACGGCGCTTTGCGCGGCGACGATGGCGCAATTGCAGCTTCCGCCGTTGATAGATGAAGGACAGGTTGTCGACTGTGCGGTAATGGCGAGTGAGTGCATAAGGTTGCGTGAGAAGAGCAATTATAGAGAAAGTTTGGATATGAAGAGTATCCTTGTTTCGTTTTTCCTGCATGTGTATCATGCGAAGATCAATAAGCGGAATTCAGCAATGATGTTCATACAGGAGGCTATCTCTGGAGCGAGACTTTTGAAGTTAGATGAGTGGGATTGTGACACGAGGGCCAATGATGATAAGGTCATTGCGAATGAGGAGATTTTGTTTACTCTTCTTTGGGTTTCCGAGAGGTAACGTCACCTTTGTGTTTAGGTACGCGGGTAAAGTGGATGTTGATCTTCTTAGGGGCTATGCAATGCATCTTGGGCTCTTACCATCGTATACGAGTCCGATTCGCTTACCAGAAAGAATATATTTAGCAGGCAATGAGTATGCTCAAGGCTTGCTGGAGCTAGCTAAGCTCTTCGCGGCTTTTGATAGCATCTCTCTCAAGCGGAGTACCAGCGCTTCGAACCCTGATGCCATCTCGGCCGATTGCCTTACAGAGACGGAAGCGGCGTTGTCCATGCTTTCGCTAGGAGAGGATGGCAGGGCAACTGTCCGAATGGCGGACTATTGCATTACCAAGGAATGGATGAGGACGATCATATGGCAGGAAGCATTGTCTCGACAGATGTTATCCTCCAAAGCGTACGCTAAGCTTCTTACATTCAAGTTCCCAGCCTGTGTGAGTCGGGACCTCTTGCATTCATTACAGGGCTTCTCCGAGTCTGATTTGTTGCCTCTGGGTCGTGATCAGGTATGTTAGCCTCTTTCTCTTCCGACGGTGGTGTTAACACGGCTGCAGTTATTGAAGTGTTTTGAAGTCACAAACTCACTTGCCGATGTTGTTTTGTATACGCCCTCAGTTTCATCATATGATCTTCGATTAGGGCCTCAGGACTTTCTGCATGCTTTGTACCAAAAGCTTCTCCCATTTTTAGAGCAAGATGCTATGCTTAAGTCTATCTTGCATGCGAAGACGGCCGAAGCTTTGGTGACCGCACCTGCTCGGTTGTTAAGATTCTATGATGGACAAACAGCGGATGACGAGAGCACTATGAATGATTATATGGACCTCTCCGTATATGATGCGTATGAGTTCAATTCACAGGACCTCAACGAGAGTTCATGACTAGTCATACACAAAGAATGCTCTCGGTGTGAATGATGATGGCTATTACTCCGATACCTGTAGCACGATCCTTCCTGCAATATCACCCTTCTCCATATCTTCATATACCTGAGGCAGCTCTCTAAAATTTCGGACTTTAATCTCTGGTTTTACCACGCCACGGCGAACCAAATCGACAGCCTCCATACATTCCTTCAATGAGCCTACAAGATTTCCGGTAATCCTAAGCCCCTTGATCACGATGGTGCAGATCGGCGTCTCCAACACCGGTCGGCCTGGAGGAATGCCAACACAGCTCAGCGTTCCGCCGACACGTAGCATTTCGCAGGCGTGAGCAAAGGCCTTCGCGCTTCCGGCTGTAACTACGACTGCGTGCGCCCCAAGCCCAGTGATTTCATGGACGCGCTGAACAGGGTCAGTCGAGGTAAAGTCAATAAATTCAGTGGCTCCAAGGCGAAGGACAAAGTCACGTTTGTCCGTGGCATCAACACCAATGACCAATGCTCCTTGGGCTTTTGCATATTGAACTGTTCAAGTCAGCATCATATAAGTGGATATAGCTCCAATTGCGACGACTCACCAGCCAAATGTCCAAGGCCGCCTCCAGCCCCAACAACGACCAGCCAGTGCCCCGCCCTAATGTTAGCATTTAGCACCGCCTACGTAGGGTATCAGTATTTATAGCGGTAGTGACAAGGACATAGCAGAACGACTGACTTTATAAGCTGTAACACCGGCACACAAAACCGGCCCAATGACCACTGGGTCAATATCGTCCGGCAAGATCGTCAAGTAATCCGCATCAAGTGCAATAAACTCCTGGAAGCTACCATCCTCATGGTGCAAATGATTTGTGCTCTTCACACAATACTGCTCCGTCCCGGCGAGACAGAACTCGCAGCGCCGACAGATCCGACTCGAGAATCGGATTCCCACAAGGCCTCCGACCTTCAAATCAGAACCACACCTGGGCCCGAGGGCCACAATCCGGCCCACTCCTTCATGGCCACCGACATGGGGTAGTTTTATCTTGGTTATGGGGTCACCAGATGGACCAGCTGCAGTGCCGTTCTTTGTATGGAGGTCTAATATCAGCAGATTAGCATATGTGCATCAGTTTCACGTCATGTGTGTCGCGTATTCCATAATAGCAATGGAATATATATATGAACTCACCACTTTGACAAACACCAGTATACAACACCTTCGCCAGGACTTCATTCTCTCCAGGTGTAGGAACTGGATATCCCTCACGAAACTCAACGCTTCCACCCAGCTCCGAAACCAGAGCTACAGTCTGAGTGGAGGGGATAGGATCAGAAGTTGGTTGAAGCGCACCCATGATGGATATAGATATTGTTCTCTAAATTGTTTCTTCAACCACTCAATGGAGGACGAGAGTGGAAAGCCACGGTAATAAATAAGTTCTCTGGGTTCCCAATGTTGAACCATGTTTGTTTTCGTACGCGAATACTGGATGGATGATCATACGTCTCACTCCGTCCTGCTATAGGATGGAGCTTGCGGGATGGTTGGTAATTCTCCAATTGGTTGTTGCTTTTGCTATGGGACGTGGCAAAGCTTCAACTCAGGAAGGTCAAATTCCCTGTAATGGCCAATACTATAGTTTTGAAAATTACTCGTAGGACGCTGACTGGAAAGTTCTCTGTTCTAGACAACGTGGCAGAATTGAAAATATTCCTTGTTCTATTTTCATTATTTCCTAATTAATCGTAGTATAATTAAAAGAATAGTCTCCTTTTTCTACTATTCAAAATTTTAGTTTTTATTATAACGTAGTTTAATGTTGAACTAATGATGCTGATGAGCTTAAGATAAGGAAGGACGAAGCAGAGGGCTATATTAATCGAGCTAAAAGATCTTCAACCCTCCCAAGGCATAGAGGATGGGGGGTTTCCATCCAATCTACGACGCAATGGAAATAACAAGAGAAGCAAAAGTTAGACGGATGAAGTCGAAGGCTAGGTATATCTGAAAGCATATGGACTTTATTGGAACGAGTGACGACTTTCAGCACGAAGAAACGAAGCTCAAAGCTTGTACAAGGCATCAACCCTTTGCCTACTGCTACATCCCCTTGGTTTCCCAGGTACACAGATCAGCCGTCCCGAAGACTAGCAACCCAAATGTTATTCGTACAAGTTACATGGACTCTGGAGAACAGAAGTATGGATAGGAGTTCTATCTTTTCCACCTATTCAAACCAACAGGATATTCACCATGTCAACTTCGTAGAATGGATCTTCCATTCCATCTTTGCCACTCAGTTCACTGACACCCAAGTCTCCAAAATCCATATGGGCCTCGAGAAGGGTCAAGGCAAGCCCGGGAAAGTCCATTTCGATGAGGTACCTTTTCTTGGAGATGCCCAAGAACTTGGGCGGCCTCTACTGGCTCGATAACCAAAACAAGGTGGTACCAAAGCTTGGAATTATGACCTATTCGAAATTGCATGACAGAAACCTCTAAGTACTACAAGGGAATATGGCCGGGTAGATCGATATCAAAGTCAAATTCGCCATAGAGACGGTTTTAATGAGAGTGATGATGATGGCGCAGCATTTCACCACTAAAAGTATGATTCTGAAGGGTGGAAGGTGACTCCTTAAATATCCGGGCCTGAAGACTTAAGAGTTCCTTTAAGGATGTCCGATACTAGTTCCTCACCGCTCCAGATGATTTCGGGCATGGCCTTCATATCTGCTTTTGGCTCAAACTGAGCCTCATCGCCGTAAATATATCTTAGCCATTTAACAATGATCCCACTTCCACGGGGGTTTCGAGCGAAGCCCAGGACCATGTGGGAATGCCCTGTATTTTCGGACAAGTTGCTGGCTGGAGGGTATTCCAGGGAACGCCCAAGTGGATATCTTCCATCCATAAACCTGCGGCGGGCATGCACTTCATTTAATAAGATTGTTATATAACTTAGTCATGAGTCAGAATACTGTACACTACTAACTACTATGTTATATACCCTATGTGAACTTGGAAGAAGTCCACTGCTTAACGAGGTATATCCAAGCCTTCCAAGAGACACTCTATCTCAATCCTTAGGGCTACAAAACCCAACCGAAGAAAACCACAAAATGAAAATTACTCCCAATACAAGCCTACAAAACTTCCACCTCCATTTCCCAAAAAGCCAATTTCAAAATCCCATGTAATTCATACACGGCCGACACTATCCTAGAAACGAATAGAATTATATTTACATCCGCATATTTCTCCGAATGCAACCCCAGCCAGGCAAATTGTAGAAAGTCCCAGGCGAAATAGAAACATGAGTAATAGAACTGGGTGGGAAAGTAACTTCTAACACTGTATCTTCTTGTCTTCCCCCTCATTTTTAACTCGTCTACTCCACCTTTTGTCCGGGGTTCGTAGTATGCTATTTCTCCGAGGTATTTCTCCGGGGAGGGTCTTTGGATTGTGGGACAGATATGGGCAGAAAACTGGCCCCGGGAAAGGTACTGGTTCTTATGTGATGGGTGATTTGTTTGGGGCCATTTAGGGGTGCAAAGGTACATATATCAAGAGGTTATCTCAGAAGCCATGTTGTCATTGTAGCCCTAGGGTCGGTCCCGCGGGGCTCGGTATTTTGAGATTTTGTTTTCCAATTGGAGCTCTTACTTTTGTACTTCCTTTCTCATTGTCTGGTCTATCTTGATGTTTGAATGCTTTCTAAGTCTCTGAAGCATGTGATAAAGATACAAAACCCTTGCAGTCTTCATTTTTCTTAAGTATGTATATCTATATAGACCTTTGACCAAGTAAATACATTCCTCCTTGAAGGCGGAACAAAAGCTGCTCAAGAATTACTCATTCTAACAACCCAGCTGCAATGGTATCACCTCCAGCCCGAAGAACAATCCTCGTCGGCGCCTCTAAAGGCACTGCATGATCCATTTCCACAACGATTCGTGCCACTGAGCCAGGTCCAACGATCTTTGGCTTCTTCTTGATGGCAGCGCCAGAGCCTTTATCCAATGTTGCGACGAGTCGACTAATCCGTCCAGGCATGTGAAGGCGTCCCCGATGAACATCAACCATGCTGGGCATCAGATGCTCAAATGCCAGCACCTTAGCTGTGAATGATGTGATATTGGCAATAGGCGCAGAGGCACGACAGATCACGTCGCCAGAACGCAGGTGAATGGGGTCAATGTTTGCAAGGTTGAGGACCACGTTTTGGCCCGCTACAGCCCAGTCGCTCGGTTCACTGTCCACTTCCAAGCTTCGAACCAATGCCGTTTCGCCGCTAGGCATAGTGAGAATTTGGTCGCCCACTTGCAAGCTGCCAGCGTCGATTCGACCAGAGATCGAAAGGGGGTTTTGCACACTTCCACGGAAGACATCACCAATGGTCATTCGCAATGGCTTGTCGAGGGCATGAGAGTAAGGCTCGGTAGCTTCAAGCTCCTCAATTAGGGTGCGACCTGTATACCATGATACGTTTGGATCCTCGCTTCGCTTTGTGACATTGTCACCACTGATGCCTGAGCATGGCACAAATGCGATGTTTTTGGCTTGGAATCCCGCAGTGGTCAAGAAAGCTGAAACCTGCTGCTCGATCTCGTCATAGCGATCCTTGTTCCACTGCACTGAGTCCATCTTATTCACAGCAACAATAATCCTTTGAACACCCATACTCCGCACTAGAAGAGCGTGTTCCTTAGTCTGGCCCTTTAAGCCAGACTCAAAGTTCCCCGTGCCTGAATCAATAACAAGAACAGCAAAATCGGCCTGGCTAGCACCAGCTATCATATTTGGCACAAAATCTCTGTGACCGGGAGCATCTACAATTGTGAAGACGGTCTTCTCTGTCTCAAACTTGTTAGTCGCGATATCAATAGTGACACCGCGTGCTCTCTCCTCGGAACCTTGATCCAACACCCAGGCAAGAGCAAAAGAGCCTTTGCCTATCTTCTCAGCCTCTCGCCGATACTTGTCAAGGGTACGTTGGTCTATTGCCTTCAGATCAGCAAGTAAGCGGCCCATGAGCGTACTTTTTCCGGCATCGACATGACCTAAGCCACAATCAACAACACAATCCGGCGATGATAATTGTATGTGAATACAAACCGATGACTGCGAAATTCATAGCATTTTTCCGCTTCGACTTTTGGTATTCAGATACAACGTCCAGGTTCTTGCTCTTAACGGTCACCTTCTCTGCGACGCTTAGATTGTTCATGCCACCCGCTAAGTCGGTTTGGTTTTTCTTATCGCCAGCCAGCTTAGAAGCAGGCTGTTTCGACTTGAAGCCTGCATGTCTATTAGGGTGAGAGGTCCTAGATCTTTCGCCGAATAGCCAAACCTTTTGCAGAGCTCTGTGCGTTCAAGACGACATCATCTGGGCTTGGGCCTGTAAAATCAAAGGGTTCAGTAAGATCTTGTCCGTAAATCTCCATCAGATCCAAAGAAGCTGAGAACAAGGGACTGGGCTCGGTCATCTTTGGCCGCGTAACATCCCCAACGATAGTGCTAGCGAAAGTAGAAGGCGAGGCGCGAATATTGACCGTAGGCTGCGCTTTTTCTTCCTCTTTGACCAAAGGCTCTGCAGTAATCTCTTCTTGCACATTTTCTGAGTTAACCTGCGACGTCCCATTCTGCTTGATTAGTTCAGGCGATGGCGTCTTTTGGGGTGAATGGCTTCCAAGACGGGACAACTTTCCCAAAGGACGCGGCGACTGGGCACCTTCAGGCTTTTGTGCTTTTCCATTGCCAGCGAGCCTTTCACGGAGAGATAAAGAAGCGCCTTTCTGCTCCGCTGAAGGTGCTGGCGTCTTATCCGCCTCAGCATTCTGCGCAAGGGCCGCAGTTGAAGCCTTGTCGCCCTCCTTTTTCTTGCGGGCAGCAGCCAAAGCGGCCAGTTTCGAAACTTTTCCTCCAGATCCAGGAGCACCACCAAGCAGTCCAAGCCGAGGGTAAAGAGGCTCTATGAGAATATCGGCCTTACGATGCGCCGGGACATTGAGCCATGGAGAGTCGCGGAAGAAGTCTGCGGCGGAGAAATGTGGGGTTTCTTGCGTAGCCAGATTGGGGGGTAAAGGGTATGCAGGCACTGAAAACCTGTTAGAACATTCTCGGGCTTCCATTTGGAGTCAGTTTACCAGTCAAAAACGAGGGACAGGTTACACTCACCACTATCGCAAAGGTGCGACAAAGGGGATTCCGCTGGAGACTCGAGCCCACCCATGGGGAACTGGGGAAAGTTGTAGAACCAAATGTGACAATGCTTACCTTTCGCCTTCGCCGCCGGAGCGGACGCGCTCTCCTTCTTCTTCATTTCCTTAGCTTTCTTATCTAACCATGCCACCGCAATTAGCGTCCATGCCACCAAAGCGATTTATCCCGTTGAACAGGAACACCCGTTCGTCCATCTGCGCAGTTTTCGTGAACTCACTTCTTAAGTAGTTCACGGACTTTTCCACGTCGTTATAGTAATGCCATAGTGCTTCCTGAACTTCGTCTCGCGTGGCCGTCATAGAAGGCGACCCCGCGAGGAGCTGGCTCAACACCTCTGCAGTACACTGTTCGAGGAATTCCTGTTCTTCGGGATCTGGAGAGTCATATCCATCATCATCGAACTCATCCTCATCGTAAGCCACGGCCTTTACGCGATGGCGCGACATGGTGGTTGTTGTGATTGTTGAGGGGAGGGGCAGATGGACTCGGAGGGGTTCAGCCGCGCAAGGCTGGTGTGTGTGGAAGGGAGATAAGATGGTATGAGGGCAAGTACTCCAGCACGTTACGTCTCTCAGTGGTGTCTTATAATTAACCAGATGCCAGTTACCTGTCGCAGCGGACCAGGTAAATAATGCGGAAGATTGTTAGGGAAGAAAGAGACGAACTTCCACACGTCATTCCCTCTTTTATTGTCCCCGCTCCGCAGACCGCTTTCCACCCTAATACATAAAAAAGGACTCTTATTATTGGCCCTGCGTAGAGCATAGATCCCCGAAGACTATAAATTGTAAACAAACCGTATAGCAGATGTGAATATTGAAGTTAAGTTGTATTGTTTTCTAAAAATGGCTCTAAGCAACTAGTGACTCAAAACAAGTGTCGTGTCTGTCTGCAGAACAACTACTACTTACAGCAACACTAACGTATTTCTATCCAGTCCTACGACAAGTCATACCATCATGAATGATCGTCAGTGCGAGATTCTTTCTAAGTGAGGGGGTTATTTCAGTGGACTTCCACCAAAGAAGTCACCTGTTCCTGGACCAGCAAAGCTGCCATTGCTCGGGGTCAGGGCAACCGAGCGTCGGAATCCCTGTCTAGGCGTGGTGGGCGTACTGGCAGCAGGGGCGGTCACCTCAGGAGTGCTGGGGGTGTTTCTGCCGCTATTATTCTGCATCGTCACTGCAGTTCCAGGCCGTGATAACACGGCTGTAGCACCGTTTCGAGCTGGTGGTCGGAATCCTAGTTTGGATCCCTCGCGGAATAGCTCCTCGAGTATTTGTGAAACAACCCCTGCGTCTTCATATTCCTGGAACTTTTTCCAAAGACGGAGGGCCATACGTGCATCTTCAATAGAGTCGTGCCCTTGGTTATTGTCGGTGGGTTCCTCTTGGATGTATTCCTTGAACACAGCCCACGCTAAGTATCGGAGACTGAGACGCCGATTCTTACCGGGGTGGAAGAACAAATATTGAGTGTCGACTGTCTGACTTTTGGGGACTTGAATATTGATTTTGCGGAAATCAGAGGCTAACCCGTGCCCGACAAAAACACATCCCAAATTGAGGAGTAGCCACAACTTCTTATATGCGACTTTAAGTGGGACAAGATTATGTTGACTAGTCCTAGGGTCCAAGTCACCGGGTTTAATGCCGGAGTATTGAGTGACATAGTCAACAATCGTCTCTTTGATGGTGATATAATCGTCGATAAAAGGTACTCCTTCTCGAGTCCCTGAGCCTCTAAGAACGGAAACTCGAGCAAGGCCACTCTTGCTGGGTCGTACAATTTCTTGTGAACCATCGGCTTTCACGTCGATCTCTGCTTTTTCGAGATCAACAAATTCGGTATCGAGGGCAACAGGAGTACCAGGAGTCGGTTTCTCTTCCTCTGAAAGAGTAGCAAGTGATTCCACGGAGCGACCGCCACTGAAAGGAATTGTCAACATGGGATTATCTAGGATTTGGAGCATAGATTCAACATACTTAAGTGACCAATCACGATAAAGAAGAGTCGTGTCAAGGGCGTTCTTCCAGTTATCATCCCTGGCATGACGAGCATCCTTTACCTGATATGCCAGCACACACGGCACTTTCCACGGTTGAGTGAACCGGAGGGCTTCATCCTTATCTACTTCCGTGACCAGGAAGTCATTGAACAGATGCCATTTATTCGCAGTTTCCGGTTCGCGCGAGGAAATGGACACATTGATAAAGGAGACTAGATGAGCTTTCTGATGCTCAGGAATATCAATTTCTGAAACCACGCCCACCAATTCATACACCACAAGGCCCGGCATGTTGTTCTGCATCCGCATTCGAAGGTCTTCCCCTTCAAAGCACAAAATCTGGCCAGCATCAACTACAAGGCCAACCGCCTCTGGTAGCCATCCGGGAATTGCCCAAAGCCGTCTGCAGATAGGATTATTTAGTGCGGTGTTGAGCATCATAACGAGCGGCATGCGATGTACGGTCTTCCTAATAGCCACTTGCTGGTAACGTCGGCAGTAATTGCACCATCCTCTGTTCTGAGTCTCACGCTCAATGCTTGCTCGTAAAATGTTTGCGAAACGGTACGCAGGGTTCCTACGAATCTGCTTTATATCAATTGCTGGATAAATTAACTCATTGACCAGCGAATTCCCTGGTCGGACGATTTCCTTCTGGCAAAACATGCAGCGAATAGACTCGGAAGCAATGGTTGCTAACTTGTGGTCGAGATCATCTGAGCTCGGGAGAATCATGCGGAAATCATGAGAAATTTGGCCAAGGAAGAATCTGTTGACAGCCTGAATTGAAGTAGACAACGACTTATTCGTCAAGTTCTCTTCAAGCAGTCCCAAACTGGAGGCTTCCCGAAAACTGCCGAAAGTCTTTAGAAGATTCGTCGCTTGACAGTTCTGACCGTCTGCTTTCTCAAGCATATCGAAGAGATAGCCCATCTCACATAGAAGGCAGTTTTCAAATATGCATGTGCTTGCGGCGTGATAGAGAGCTACATTTCGTATCAACGGAATGAATTTGAATAGCTGGAGGAGAGCATTCGTGAAGGAGTTTGCAATGTGTGTCTCCAGACCAGAGAATTTGGTCTGGTTATAGAATCTATATCGAATGTCAACTGATCTGTTTTGGTTCGAAGAGCTCAGTGCATGTCTTACCTAAAGTCGAAATCATCCACACCAAATCGGCTGTATTTGATCTCGACATTACTGTATTTGAGAAGAGGGTCGTCCTCTGTTTCACCGTTAAGCTTCGTGCCCGCAAGTGTCTCTGCCGCATCAGTAACGAGGCCATCCGACTTCGCCTTACTTTGTTCTCTTGCCTTTTCGCTCAAGAACTTCGGCGCAATAAGAGCAGGTTCAGAATTTGCCAGTGCGCGAGTATTTTCTACTTGATTTCGTCGAGTTTTCTTCGGGTTTGGTGCATAGTGCCCAATCTCCGCGGGACGGAGGTAGGGAATTAGTGCTTGGTCAATAGAGGCCGGCGGGCTGCCGATCTCAAAAACAAGGTGGCTCGGCCATGCGGAAAATAAGCGCTCGTGGTAATATGGCATGCCAATCATATTCAAGGGCGTATCGGGTGACCAGTCAAGGGGTGGAGGTCGGGCAGGTACATCTGCAAATTCAACTTCCTTGCTCATCTCGTTGAAGTGTACCTTCGATGGAGAACCCCACAAGTGGATCGCGCACTCTGCATCATTTATGGCTAACGCCTCCCCAGAAGGCGACAAATCGATACCAAGCATGAACGAAACATTGGCCTGGCGGAGGTTGATTGCGTTAGGGTTCATGAGGTCAACCACCTGCAGCTGACCGGTCTGAGACGCAACAAAACTAGTGGTATGCAGTTTAGGATGCATGCGCACATACGCAGCCCCAGCATGGAAAGGTATAGGAGGTAATGGCGAGAGTGTTTTGAGATCATAAACGTTGGCCAAGGGATCGACGATGGGTGATCCCAGATGTCTAACCGAAAATCCACAGGTGACCAGAAGGTCATTCCTAGCATCCATATCATTGACAGCTGTTCCATGAGCCTTCCAAGACTTGACGACACGAAAATCGGTGAGGCTCAAGGCGTTCACTGATCCGGTGTCTGTCGCAGCACAAAGATATCGACTCTTTTTCATCATCGTGTAATTATATTCCGTCGGTAGCTTGTCGACTATGTGTCCCTTATCGATATCAATTGTAAACATTGCCTTCTGACACCCGGCCACTATAACTTTGTTCAGTTGTGCTGTGAAACTCATGCAACGTAGATCCGTCATGTCCTCATGCGTAATGTGCCATTGCGTCAGACCACGCCGGGTTATCATATGAACACTCTTCGAAGACAACGAGATCACGCCTCTATCATGAAACAGTATCTGCCGCACGGGGCCTTCGGAGACTGGGTGTGCCCGAACGGAGGTATACCTCTGTAATTCTGGACCGCAAAAGGAAGTGATTCGGCCCTACCGACGAAGCAGACGCAGATTAGCACATGGTCAACTTTCGAAATGAATGGTCTTACATATTCGTTCCCTGCCCACAACAGTTCCATCACATCATCAAAAGCTATTGCTGTCGCAATCGTTGGCATGCCATGTGGGCTTGGAGGTGGCACCGGAATGCGTGACAGTTCATCCCAATCGGCTTCCATGGTGCTAACATTGCACCCCGGGTTTTCGCCCGAGCCTCTGTTGCCTTTAAATCAGGTGCAGACGGCGTGTGTGATTCCTAAAGGCTGAAACGGTCCTGTCCATTCGGAAAGAGAGCGAAATCGGGCATTGTTCGGCGTAGACGCGATTGCGGGGGGAGCTAACAAAGGTCGTTTTCCAGGGTCGCAGCACACGGTCTTGAAGGGGTAGGAGCCGACCCAAACTATCCCATTCACCAGTAATATTACTTGTCTCTGTTCGAAATATAACTCGGAAAGCCCCCCGAGCATGCTATCTGCAAAGGTGAGGCGGTAATACTGATGAGGTACCGACACGTCATCACGTGAAAGCTAGAGCGGGGGGCATGCTTTATCGCCTTAGGCAGCGATCAGGTAGCCAAAAAGGGAAAACACAAAAACGTACGTCCTCGAGTTAGAGTATACACCTGTATGGATAGGGAGTATCGCTTGCCCTAATGCCGTATTTATACCATAACTCAGGGTAATTAGGTCATATGTATCTGATATTGATCCCATCTATCAAGTCTCATTGTTATAGCTTCTTGAGCATAGACTCGCATCAAAAGTTTAGAACACACACTAGGCAAAACAACCCAGAGTATGTACATACATGGAAGATATAGCACTAATATCCAATGCCAATTCAGCACGGAAATAATGCATACTCATTGCACGTAGAGCTTAACGAAACTTGAACTATATTGTAAGTACTCATATAGAATAATAATCCAGTTCATATATAGTACTACTTAAAAGGCGTTCAATCGCACGTTGTGCCATATCATAGGACAGCCAGATGACAATACCTAGCTCAGGTGAAAAATTCCGATCGTGGAAAAGGCCTTCGCAGCTTGAGGTCTTGAAGCCTTCAAGAAGATACAGGATCCCATTCCCCCTCTGAGGGACTCTATAAAATCAGGGTTTAGCCCTTTGTTCACCCCATTATAGAATAGTGCGCTTACATACCTATGTACCAACCTCTATTGCATAACGGCGATGGATTTATTCTACAAGATGTAATAATCTTCGCTGAGCGTACGTTTGGCAGAGCTTCTAATCAATGCTAAGGGAGACGTCCACACGCTGCCGTTTCTATCGGCTGCGACTAGTCTAGAGGCGTTCACAACCAGTGCCTGTAAGTACATGGACATACTACTGGGATGAAGTTCAGTGTAGCTACATTGTGATTATTTCTGACTCTGAACTGTTGCGACTATGCGGATTCCATCTGCATATTTAAACGAAGTGCATCGAACACATGGCAAATGTCCATATTCGTCATTTGGCTAGGCACCATAACAGAGCGCAAGTAAATGATTGAACACACGGCTACCAAGATCGACAAAGCAGGCTAATGTAACAGAACAAGAAAAAGTAATCCCCCGGCGCTCGCCTAGACCCGAGACCAAGCATCAAACCCTCATCGCGTTACACAAACCTCATTGGGAAAATAGTGCCAATACGCCATTTCATTAGGTGAAATCATGATATTCAGATCTTGTAAGCCTCACCGCTAGCTATTAGCGATAAAATGAAGCTGGGTTGGAGTTAGGCGCCGTTCCTTGCGATGGGTTGTATGCTTGATAGCCTCCTGCTCCGGGGGTTAAAGGGTAAGGTGTCGGTGTTGACGATGTGCCTGGGACAGGGGGTGGCTGATGCATTGGTGGTTGTTGATTGGAAGCTGAGCCTGTAGGGTACGGGGCCTGTGGCTTAGCTGCATCCTCAGGGGCATAAGGGGGGTATTCTTGTTGTTGTTGTTGTTGTTGTTGTTGTTGCTGATGTTGCTGGAAGGGTGGCTGGGCAGCCGGCGGGGCTTGTCCACTAGCAGGATATGGAAGTCGTTGGCTTGCGGACGGATGCTCCACAGGGGAGTCATAAACAGATGTTCCTAGTTCTTGCGGGTGTTCATATGTTGATTCTGGTCGATGATGCACAGGCTGATAGGATGCTCCAGCTGGGGGTGTACGGTTGCGTTGATCGGGGGATTGAGACGGCGGAGGGTACATAGGCGCTTGGTCTGCACCGTAGTAAGGGGATGTATTGGGCTGGTGTGATTGGGTTTCTTCTCGTGACATTAGAGCTATGTTTGCTGATAATATCCACTGGCGATCACAAACCTTGAGGCCGAGGGCTGAAATATCTTTGAGGATCAGATTGCGGAGGGCCCTGAGGATAGCCCATGGATGCCGTAGGCCCGGGATACCCATACTGGGATGGACCAGGCCTGCCATACGGAGGCTGGACGGGGTGCGACATGGATGCCTCCAGAAGAGATTCATAGTCCCGTCTCGCTTTAATGAACTTCTCATTAAGTTGGGTAAACTCATCTTTGTACGCATCAGCAAACGAACTGAAACGGACTTTCAAGCCACTATACCTTTTTTCTGAGAATATTTGCCGATGAGCTCAATCAGCTTAGGTCGAATTGCCAAAGTTGAGTGGTACAGGGCCGTGATTTCCTCATTATCC
Organism: Aspergillus pseudotamarii; assembly: GCF_009193445.1. Taxonomy (NCBI): domain Eukaryota; kingdom Fungi; phylum Ascomycota; class Eurotiomycetes; order Eurotiales; family Aspergillaceae; genus Aspergillus; species Aspergillus pseudotamarii. The sequence continues at coordinate 272,731 of NW_022475040.1, read as the reverse complement.
TGAACGTTTGGTTCGGTGCTACGCGTGCTGAGGAGTGTCAATAGCTTCTCAACGTTCTTTATCTGGCCGAACACCTCGCCTTCCATCTGAGCTTCCCGCTGTAACTCTTCAACTGTAGGATCAGGAAGCTTTTCAACATAGTTGAGGGGGAAAATGCCTGTTTGCCCTCTTAGAGAGCCTTTCCACCAATCCTTATACACGGATTCGAGCACTGCAATGACATCGCCTCTGCGGAATTGTAGTTCGCCAGGCTCTGAAGGCTGGAAGTCATAGAGCGCCCTAACTCGCGAGACAGTGGCAGCAGAAGTACCAGAAGGAACCGCCTGATGTGTTGGGGCTTGTGCCTGGCTGGCAGGGGCAGCACTAGAAGTACTTGACTCCGGCTTTGGCTCAGGGGCCACAGGGTTCTTTTCTCTAATTGAGAGCGCTAGCGCCATTTGCAATTCCTCCTCTTCTTTCTGACGATCCGCATCCGTTATCTCTGTCTTCACGGGCTTTGAAGGGGGCTGCAGGTTCGGGTCTGCGCGATTAGGATGTAAGTAACGAGTCCCACCAATGTAACATTCCGTCGGTGACTTACTCTGTGTCTTCAACTTCATATATGCTTGCTCCATAATACCGAAGTCTGGGTTACTTGAAAACATGTCTGTCCACTCTTGCATACGCTCTAGAATCTTTGCCTTGACCTGCTGGTGGGTGTTCTGCCGGGAACGTTGTCAGAGCCTACGTCAGATGCAGTACGGCAACGATACGTACTCTATCACTAGCAAGACGGAGCAGGGCATCCGTGAAGCTTCGCGATGCTAGTTCACGGTGTATCTTCGGACCGCAATTCTGTGCCAAAGCATTGCCCAACTATGAGAAATGTGAGAGTTTGTTCCGAACATATTCTAGGTGTTTTGAACGGGGGTGCGAACCTCCAAAGTATACAGTTGTACATTGGCATTTCTATGCGCAAGCCTCTTGATCAGGGCCGCAACGGCATCTTTCGCACTATATCCAGGAACCCATATTAGCACAGATTCGTACAGGCCCGGACCGAAGCCAAGATAGACCAAAGGACCAGACTTACCCGGATTCCTCCGCCGCAACTTTATCGCACACATCCTATTAGATCAAGATATCAGATAAGTACACTCAAATCGGATTGCAGTAGATTGAAGTGTTGAAAAAGCTCCCATACAAGAATATATTCCCAGTTCTCCGATGTCAGATTTTCGTCAGTCGCCTTGGCTAATTGCGCAAAAAGAGTCACGTCAGTAAGCTCTACGAAGCAACTGGCCTGGTATCTCGTCCACGCATAGCATGGCAGTATGAAGAATGTGTGACTAGGTTTCCGTACCGACTGCGTCATCAAAAGCGTTCTGCTGTGCGCGGAACATCGTGGTTGTTCTTCCTCCAGTTAACCTAGCAGACGGCGTAATGTCTGAATTGACGGTGACAGGTAGGATCGTATTTCGCTCAAGAGGATACGAGGCTTGTAGTCAGCCTAGGGGAGTTGATCGCCTACAGATATTGACTCGGCTAGATGTTAGCCACTAAATGCTGATGGCCTCCAGGTCCCTGATCAACACCCGGTGCGGGGAACCGGTCGACGGTATCGAGACGAAAGACTGAAGTCGGCTCGCTGTTGAGCAGTGGCTATTGGCTTCGTGGAGATGATAAGGGGCAACAAACTCCCGCTAAGAACTGGAAGGGATCTCAAGAATAACGAGGGAACGTGAAGTTCTCGGGCATTCAGTGGCAGGCTGCAACTGATACTGCCTTACGGTCCTAGTACTAGTACTAGTATCCTCCTAAACAGGTGATCGCGCAGGCGGAGAGCTGCGCCTCTGACGCTGACTGGCCGCGCGCTACGCCCGAATAAGCGAGTTCGGGCCCTATGACGATATTACCGACTATGACGGAAACTTATCAGGCAGGTACAGTACATATGTACCAGCCCACCTCCACGATGGTCACCAGTACTCCTGGTGCCTAGGTAGATAACGTACTGAATAATTGTAAAAAGCAAATACAAAATACTATGAATATTCCTTTCACTTGGATTGGGATGAGTACGTCCGCGAGATAGATACAACTGCCTAACCAATACCCAGAATTTGAAGTGGACGAAAATACACATTACCATGATTTTACGTGTCCCGTAGACAGAGCAAGAGCAGGCATTACATTCCTGAACGTTTTGAAACTCAACTGCCTTTCGCTGAGCTACAGAGACCAGACCGCTATGCAGAATACTTAGCGTGTCTGTAGTACAAATACCAAAAGATCACCCAGACGGGATATACGTACAACATCAGTAGCTTTTCAGTCGCAGTTCGGTTCAGCTCAATATGAGAAGTATGTTAACGGGGAAGACATCGGAAAAGATTGCGCTCTTTTTAATTGAACTAATATTTAAACTGCTAGGAAAGTAGAGGACATCATGAGGATAGTGAACAAGAAGTCATATATTAAACCGGGAAGAGGCCTAGCCGTGCCTTGTTATGTGCTGCTGAAGCCCAGGTCACTCTGCCCACATGGATGCTCATTCATTATGAAGGGTCATATCCCGCTAGCTCTAGCTTTCAATCCAGCCGGCCTAGAAAGCAGAATTACCGGCCAATAACGATAAACGAAGGAAGCCGCATATAGGATTTACAGTATTCTTCATCATCCCAAATATCGGTGATGATACAAATAAAAATAGTGAAGTATGAGGTAACATCATCACAGTAAGAGGATATATTCGAACGTGAGGTAAGGTGGGGAATTTTTTTCGTAAGCCCTGTCACAGCAGGAAAGCAAGAAGTGCAAAGCCATCAATCATCGCCATCTATGAGATTTAGATCCAGAAGAAGAGAAACACGGGCATGGGAGGTCGTCATGAGAGATTGTGCCATTATGCAGCAGCAGCATATCATGGCCCATCAAGATATAAGAAAACATCAGGAGCAATGGGTATCTGGAGGAGAAGACAGAAGACATCGACATATATAGAGACAATTAAGTGTGAAGAGGCTCAATGACCCCCTTTTTGAGCTTTCTCCTGGGCCCTGCTGAGCCGTGCGGCTTTTACAAGAGGTGCTAGATGGGATAGAGGGGCACAAAAAGACATAAAAGGGTGCTGTTTACAATGCGTTAGCACAGCTTCTGTTGATTGGAGTCGGGAACATACCTTCAGCAAGTCATGGGCGGAGGCTCTCTTTTCGGGATCGACCTTTAGTGCAAGATGCAAGAAGTCTCGGAAAACCGGCGTCAAGCTCTGCTCATCCTTGATCGTGGGAGTCCCATTCGTTGCGATCAAGTATAGTGCCCGCAAAGGTGACTCGGTGAGATACGGAGGCTCGCCCTCAATCATCTCGATAGCCATAATTCCCAAGCTCCAAATGTCAACTTTGCGACCATACTCTTTTCTCGTAACGACTTCCGGGGCCATCCAGTATGGGGTGCCGACCATAGTGTTTCGCTTATTGTGCGAGTCGTTGATTTGGGCGCAGAAGCCAAAATCAGCTATACTGGGTTAATAGATATAAGGTGAAATATGAACCAAAGGAGCCTTACTCAATTTTATATTGCCATCCAATGAGAGGAGAATGTTGTCTGACTTGATATCACGATGGATTACACCTTTGGAGTGAAGGTGTTGTAGGCCATTCAGAGTCTTCAGGGGAAATGGTTAGGATCCGGCCCTCATGTGAATAAGGGTATTTTGGGAAACTCACCTCTCTGCAGACGGCAGCAATCTGCCCTTCACTCATGATGTTGAAAGTGACCACATCGGTAAGACTGCCACCCTCCATATATTCCATCACCACCCAGAGGTCCAGGCCATGAAGATAACTGTCCAAGAAATTAACTATGTTCTTGTGCTTACTGTCTTTCATGACGAGAATCTCATTTATAATAAGATCCTTCTTTGGCTGCAGATCAAGATTCATTTGCTTGATGGCAACACAGCTGCCTGTTGCATTGTGATACGCGGTGAATACGCCACCGGAAGCACCCTGGCCAATCTTGTTCAAGTTGTAGTACATCTTAGTTGGATCGCCAGGGGTGCAAATGGCGACCAATCGAGACCGTATATCCATGGCATTGCTCTGGCGAGCTCGTTGCCGTGGGCGAGCAGCGGGAACGGCACGAGCGCCTTGTTGAAGCGTAGCAGATGGATCCTCCACAGGCGACACCTGTTGTGGAGTTGGTTGCGTCGCTTGTTTTTGTTTTGGATGCTGTGTCTGCTGTTGGCGTAGGCTTTGGCTGCGGTCAAGCTGCTTGCTTGCAATTGCCTGTTGAGCTGTAGCCATCGCTTGCTCCTGTTGTTGTTGGTACTGTGTTGGCGTAGAAGCAACAGCGGGTGATACCCATGGAGCCGCTGCGCCGTTGGCCGTGGAGTTTGATCTGCTCAGCTGCGGCCCAGACTGCAAGGGCTCAAATTCCGGGATGGGTGGTGTGCCGAACGGCTGAGCATTCTCCGGAATCGTTCCGAACTGAGGCCAGGGATCCTGTACTGGTCTTGTGGTAGCGTATGAAGCAGTAGTTGGGGGCTGAGGAGCAGGGCGGGCGGGCGTCATATTAGCGGCAGCTGGGGGCCTTGGAGGAGCCCGATTGGGTACAAGGCCACCGACAGGGGGTGACATAGGCTGGGCTACCGCTGGAGTACCACGGGGGATCGGAGGTGGAGCTCTTGGATTCTCAAAACTCCCCTCATGGTTTTGTGGGAAACGAGGACTCGTGGGAGATGAGGCTCGCTGGCCCACAGTGCCATGGGGAGTCGAACCACCAGAACTGGGCTGCGACGAGGAAGTGGTAACTGGTTGATGATGGGCATATGCGTGGTCAAACTTGTGCCACACCTCATCATCTCCTTGCGCATTCTTCTCGTAGAATCTCATGATATCAACCATAGTTTGCGGGTGTTCTTCCTGCTCCTTCTTTGAGATACCGCTTTCCTGTAACAGCCGTTGCCATTCTTTAGGCAGGCCAGTGAACTGGCCTGTCTGATTATCATAGCCAACATGTGTGACATGGACGGGATTTTCCGGTGCAGAGATCTTGATACCACGAGGCGAACCTAGCATGCTGTTGACGAAGCTGGAGAAACTGGCTTTCTTACTTCGCCCCACCGGTTTAGTGCCATTTCCCTCATCGGAATATCGCTTAGTATTCGTCGAGCGGTCGCTATCCGTTCTGTTTACTAGGGCATCCATACGGTTGTGTAGGGCGGTGAAGCTAGCAGATTGTCTAAGTCCTCGAGTGTCGGGGGCTGTCTGAGACCGCAACGTCGGAGGCTTCTGGATTGGTTGTTTGTCGGACTCGGCAGTATTTTCTTGCAAAGCACTTAGCATACCCCGTGAATCAAACGGTGTACCGATCAATTCATCTGAGCTTTGATCGTTGAGTGAGAATCGTCCCGAGTGGGGTGGACGGGATTTGGTTGTGTTGTGGTTACCAGAGAAATAGCCAGATTCGTTGTTTGCAAGAACTGGGGATGGCCCGCCACTGTTCTGATCCAGAGAGGATGTAGAAGATCCGTATGCGTTGGATCTCGTGCGCGAATGTTCTCGGCTTCTGCTGGCAGAAGAACGCGGATACACAGGTGCTGAGGGGTGTCGTTTAAGTGACGTGTTGCTCTGCTGACTCTTAAGCATGCGAGAACTGATACTCGGAGCGTCCTTGTGGAGCTTGCTTGACGGTCGTCGAAATTTGAGGGAGGAAAAACTATCGTGATTCATGACGTGCGTATTTTAGGGGGGGTGTTCCAGCAGGTCGGGCGGTTTGGTGGTCGCAGGGTAAGTGCCGCTAGGCTCAGTGATGGGCTTGATTGGAGGGACTGGAGGGGGGAAAGCCACCTGTGGTGAGGCGGTGCTTTCTGGCTGGGCAGCCCAGTCCGTCAATATCGATTGTGGAACTAGGTAGTACTTCCGGGGGGGGGGGGGGGGGTGCGTGATGCTGTATGGTAGGATGTGTCCACTGAGAGGAAGGTTGTCGTTGGAGCAATGAGGGGATCGGGGATGCAAGAAGATCCAGATAATAATGCAAGGGAGGGCACGAAAAGAAGCTGCCGCGGGCTACCGTCAACCAGTGGTTAGCACGTGGAGAGCCGCTCGCTGGATGGATCAGAAACAAAAGTGTCCAAACGATTAATTCGATAAAGTAGACTTTAAAGGCGGTGACGGGCTTTCGACTCCGAGAGGGGGGAGCATGAAAGGGGAACCCAAAAAAAAAAAATAAATAAATAAAATAAAAAAAATATATATATAATAAATCGAGCAAATTTTATGAATGGAGAACAACAGGACAAAAGTAAGGAAAAAGAAACTTGAAGAAGAGATGTGATTAACCGACAGCTCAACACACAGATCTGCAACCCATGGGGTGGGAAAAGCAAAGCAGAGAAAAAAAAGAAAAAGAAAAAGAAAAAGCAATACCAATGCTATGACGGTGACAACTCGAGAAGAGTACGGAGAATAATTAATCAACCTCAGTTGGGGTACCAGTGATTTAGTTAGATTGGAGGCTGGACCAGCTACGGGGGGACAAGCGAGTGCCAAACGGCCCGTCCAGCGTCATTAGTTGCAATAATAATATTATTAACAACGGTACATGCAGCACTTATGGGGAAGGATAATTTCTTTCACGGGCCAGCCACTGGGGTTGTTGACTTGGCTTGATCTGATTGTCACCGTTGAAAAAAAAAATTAAATTAAAATACGGAGTAAAAGAAGAGAATTAATAATGATAAATAATGATAAATAGATAATAAAAATAAGGGCGGTCAATGGATATCAATGCTATTAAACTTTTTGTAGTTATTTATTGAAATTTTTTTTATTATCTTTTCTTTCGATCCGTCTATAAGATCGTTGCATAACGAACCCCATGATTATTACTAGTAGTACTTTTTGGTATGATACATACGAGAACTACACAGGTTACAAACTCCTGATAACTACTTACTAGTATAGACTTGGAAAGCCCGTCACTCTGTACCAGGGTATACATCATCTGTCTCAGATAATCCATCCTCTAAGCAAAAAGAAAAATTCTAGACACCTTTTAGACTCCATTCTAATGGGGTCGTCAACTTGTTGGACCCGAACTACTCCCGTACACCCACCCTCACTTTTGGGAAATTACAATCCGAGTCCACATGGTCTGTTAGTCGGAGAAGATATCCTTCAGATCAGTGTGGCTCCATCTTGATTTTATTTGATTTTATTTATGATCCCCCCTTTCCATTCTCAAGGTACTCCGGTAAAGTGGTTTCATTTATCTTCATCGACCTTTTCCGATCGTCCCCCAACCTAAATCTCAAGGCGCAATAAGAAGCTAACATCCTTCGAAACATTATTGAGGTGTCCGGTCGAGGCTCCACTTTAAAAGGCGGGGCGAAAGTTCCATGACACGGCCGGCCTATGGTTGGATAGAATGTTCCAACCCGTCAACCAGACTTTCCCTGAACCATAATTCGAATGACATCTTTGCCAACCCTGAGCTTCGACTCACATCTCCGGGATTGGTTCGGTTGAGATCAGATCGCGCCTTAATTTCCACTGTCTCGACTGCCGGAGACAATCACCGCCTTACAATATTGCTTATTATCTTTGATTCCGTTTTTTCTGATGCTGTGTAGCCCAAGTCAGCAACCATAGTGCGTAGAAAATCGAGAAGAGCAATTTAGTGGATCTTCACACCTCGGGAGCTCAGGTCTCTTCTTCCTCCACCCACCAACAAAAGTTAATTAAAGAGAGTACCACGCAAACCAAATATTAAATAAAATCAAATTTAAAAAAGGGGATGAACAGCAAAAAGTGAAGACGTAATGACTGCTGTGAACCTTCTGCCCAACCGTTTTGCTCCGCCCGGCTTCAGAATTTCTGTACATACTATCCTGCAGGTACAGTACCAACTACCAACATCATCCTCGGTCGACCGGATGAACAAACTCCTACTCATCCCCTGCAGTCAGAACACAGCCCAGCCAAGTCGCACAAGTGTTTCTCATTCCTAACTAATCAGGCAATTAGTCTATCAGATACCTTGACCAATTCGTAGGTATGTTGCAATCCCTGTGGGCTATCATATGTGACTGGTAGTCGGTTAGACGCTTTCCAGAAACGCGGAACGACACAGTCAATCCACCGTATCCTCCTTCAATCAGTGCTGCTCGTGGACGATCCTTGTGATGGTGGACGATTCCTCCCCCGAACATGCTCATGGGGTCGTCTTAGGTACTCGGGTTGCTCCACTTGTATGAATCATGTATTCCTTTTTTTTTTTTTTTTTTTTCTTTTTTTTTTTTTTTTTTTTTTTTTTTTAGTTTGTTATAACGTGGCAAAAGCAGTAATACGAGTAGGCCCTGTCCGTTTCAATTAACTTGCGACCTGTGGCTGTCGTGCTAGACCCAGAACAGACTCTTAGCTGAAGGCCCATTTCTAGGGGGGTAGTACACTCTGCTGAGTCATATGTGAAAAACGTGATCATCACTCTTGTGGAAAGGATGCTTCAATGAAGCTATATACACTTCCAGAAAGGGTAATGTTGTGCCAAATCCAGTTAATAGATGCGATCAAGTTATTTCCGAACCTCTTCTCAACTAAGCCTATATTCCCACAGTCCCTATCTACTAAGATACGGAGTCCATGACCCATAAACATCTGCCTACTTTGCCGTCTTCAGATATGCTAGCCAGTATATGCCTTGCTATGGCTATGGGTACATTGTCTGATTCTAATTTATCTGATTTCATGGTTAGTATTCCCTTCGGTGCTCCAGAGTAGTGTGACGATACCTGCCCAATGAGCTCATTGTTTTGCGCATTCGCCGTGGTTTATCGCAACCTCGTGAATTGAACATAAATTAGGTGTACCACTTTCCAAAGGCGAAACGTCTAGGTATGGGATCATAGTGATTCACCTTTTCTTGTTGGATCAATCCAACTATTAATACCCAAGTCCCGTGCAGCTGTAGTAATACTACACGCATTGAATTACAACGTCCCTTAGGTGGTCTGCAGGCCGCACCGGAGAATCCATCACTCTAAGCCCAGTTAACCTATCTTTCTCCATTTTAAGATTCTCAGTTGAGGTAGAAGTAGAGCGAGATGAATAAGTAATTATGAGAAGTTGACATTCATATTGCGATTATTTTTGGCCATACCTAAACTCTAACTTTCCATTAATACCCTTGCCAGCGGACTATCTGCACACGAGGGCATTCTAGGTTCGGCCCGCTGCATGAAAGGAGCTACCGTCCGATATACTTCAACTCCAACTTCCTCAACGGTATATACGAAGCACTCGTGAAAACCAATGCTAACTCATTGGCTATATCGCCCCCATCCGCGCCGATCAATTTTGCAATAGCACCGACATAATATGTCTCGACCATGCCTACGATCCATCCCGCAGCGCCGCACAGAAAGGCAGTGAGGCCCGCAAACCCAATAGGCATTTTCGATGGTGTATTCCAGGCGTCAAGGTCGTAATTTGCTATGTTACCGCCCCGGAAAACGTAGTGCTCGCAAAATAATATGACGAAGAATGAGGTGTTCCAGTAACCCAGCAAGGAGAGGAAGTTCTCCAGTACGTCCAGCAAGTGATCTCGGCCGGCGATGCCCAGGGCTAGGATGCAGCCGAAGACAAGTGTAGACCAGATCGCCCTGGGTACCTTTTCGCATGGCTTGGCGAAGAGCTGGGCTGAGAGTGCGCCGGAGTAGATAGCAATGCAGTTGACACCAACTGTGCAAGAGAAGCGTCAATATGAGCCCTTTTCTTGTCTTGTCTTTTTCTTTTTTTTCAACTAGCTGAGAATGGATTACACTAGGGTTCACTTACTTCCCGAAAGGACTAAAAGAACCAACAGAAACTTGGCGAATCCGTTGGGATAGATGATTTCTTGTAAGATTTCCCCTATTCCGTTGTCATAGGCGGCAGCCCATTCTGGATTTGTATCTAGGGCTGAACTGATGCAAGCTCCGAGTAACATTCCAATGCAAGTTGGGATCGTGATTCCGAGGGTGGTGTAGAGGAATACTTTGACCTTGGAGATATTCACCGGGTAGTGCACGTAAAAGTCTGAGACGATCGAGCTCCATGAGGCACTGGAGCCATACACGACACTAATTAGACTCAGGACATTCCCAGATCTTGTGATACCTGATACTGTTGCAGGTGCAGCGAGGTTTGCCCGATGCGCTGACTCGCCATAAATGATCATGAAAATGACGAAGAACACCATCCATGCATATTGCTCGTACATCAGAACACCTTTCAGCCCAATAAAACTGAAAAGAAAACTGATGCATGCGACAATAACTACTCCCACGGCGATTGAGACACGCCCGTCCGAAACAGCACTCAATGCGAGTCCACCAGTGATGCAATTGACGGATGCCCATCCTAGCTGTTCAATGACGTTCAAAAGAGCAATGATAGACGATGGGTAAAATCCTAATGAGTACCTCGAGATGGCGACTTGACGGAGACCCGTTTCAGGTCCCATCGTCGCACACCAGCCCTATCGATAAATGTGAGCTTTCAAAAACCAAAAACATCAGAATCCTTGAAAAGCCGTAGAAGAGTAGGAAAAGGTATCCGAACCGTCACAGCGGCACCCAGTAATGTTGAACATATTATAATAGGAATGGTCTGCCCCAGAGATAGACCGAATTGCTTTCCCAAGAATCCGGTACTGAAACAGCTGATGTTCATTGTCGCTGACGCCCACATAAAAGCCATTGCTAGCGAATTGGGAGGATTGCGGCCTTCGGGAAGCACCCTGTCGAGACTATGGGACTCGATGCCCAACTTCTGATCCAAATATTCTTCATAATATCTAATTCGGGCGAAGAGTCCTCGTGGCTTCGTTGGGGTCTCTTCCTCGAATGGAGCGGAAGAAAACTCAGCGTGGGCTTCTTTCCCAGCTTCAAGGGTGTAGGTCTCCATGATGCGAATAGTCATGCACTAACAAGCATAGTGTGTAAAGAGTTTCAAGCAAAAGTACTTGGGTTAACTGGCCGAGCCGTGTATTTATGGGATCGAGTTCTTATGGTGCTAAGCTCGAGCCAGAGTAGGGGTACAACCCTCATTCGCTGTGGTAAAATCCTTTTATCTTCAAATTTTCCGGTAGCGCCACTCATTGAGCGGCATGTGTGGAACGGGAGTTCTCTTATCAAGGTCATATGTTCTTCTTCAGTTTAGCTCAATGCTGGAGGGGTCAAAGTGCGGAGAGCAGACTACACATCTGGGAGAATAAGCGTAAATATTTATTGACCTACGATTTTTGCTAATACTATATTCAAATTTACTGGCGTCATCAAGCACTATTTTTGCATTTATTTTTCATTAATACAACCCCTTCGAGCCATGATCAAGGAAAAATTTGCGAGAATGCGTATCTCAATCAAGCTTTGGGTCCACTTCGGCCCAAGCTTAGCCTGTGCCTTTTACATGGGTGGTGGGTCGGATGTCCGAACATTCGGTGGTCCTTCTCTAATTGTCTAGAGTTGCCCTTGAATCCGGTCATTATTGGTACGATATTCGCTCGTCTCATTGCTTATTCGGGATCAGGTCAGTACTCAATAAGCTTAATAGCATAACATGTGCCTTGAACCAAACAATTGGGATACACACCTTTATTTTTATTATAGAAGCATACGATAGCAGTGCCTTTCATGCACCTTCTACTCTATCCAATACTCTTTGCTAAGTCTGTAGACCTATATACTATATTTGTCTTCTAGCAACATGGGTTCAATTGGATAGATTTCGTGCCAGGTTGATACCCAAACTCAGATTTAGGTGGCCAATGCTAATGACTGTCCAAGTTGAAAGCTTAAGTTAGGGTCAGCACAATGGATACTTGAGGTAACCATGGCATTTCTCTGCTTCGGGGGTTAAAGCTATATCCAGCGAAGATAATGTATGCTATACCAGTAAACCAACGCATCAGTTGTCGCAAATTAACAAGACAAGGATCAAATCTCATCCACCAAGCGTATGAAATTATATGGTTGCCATTATATATCTGACACAATGTAAGATATAGACTTATCAAGTTTACCGTCTCGTATGCTTTCAAAGTCTCAACAATGGAGGGTAGTGCGCTGCTCCTCTGTAAGCAGCTGTATTGATTGAAGCGCTTTTCATTTGCTGCTTTTGCGCGTCCAAAGCTTAGTTTAGACAAGAATTAAAGTCAATGACATATCACCTGACAGATCGCGACCGATCGGCATTGATGAGGCCCCAATCAACGACTGGAGGCAGTAGATGTCCTAAGACAATAGTACTCACCTGAATACCTCTGCTTGTGGGTTCTGCCTACTAGTAGTACCGAGATGGTGCTGCATAAATATATATTTAGAAGCAATATGATACCTTTTGTTTCGTTAGTATGCAATTCTTATAGTGGTGGCTGGACAGATCGATTGGTAGAGCCGGCCGTGCTACGAGAAAACAAAAAATAAATAACATGCTTCAGGATTGAGATTAGCGTTCTCGAAGCTCTAGAGTGTACTCTGTCCTCGTATATTAGTTAGTTTTCCAAGTTGAGACATCTGGGTGGACTTTGAGAACTTAATGAGGGATTAGAGAAAGAAAAATAAGAGGAGAGTACACCAGTGTCATTCCCGATATTCTCATTGGAGTATCGTACATTATCCAGCAGAAAATCTAAGCAAGAAGCCATTGTCCATTCAACCCATATCACCAAAGTATGCATTGTATGTCGATCCGCGCGTATGGCTACTGAGCATCTCCTACCCTTTCATGCATGGTCCGAGATTGGTAGACGTATCCCAAATAAGATTCACTTAATTTTAGGCTAAATGCCATCAATTAATGATCCTTGAGATTACTTGAAGTTGGAGTTCAGCTGAAGGAAACTTTTCCTGGCAAGCCCCGTGCTGACATTTGCTATCAATAGCCACATGCTATCGCCCTTTCCATAAGTAGTGTATGTGCTTACCCTGAATGATTACACCTTTTTTTGGAGTAGCAGTAGAAAGTGAAGGTAGTTTTTAGGTGCTGATCATCGCGGTGAAGAAGTACTGAGTAGGTTGAGGCTCCGACGGCAGTGGATTTAATGGTTCGATGGTTCGGCTCCGCCGTCGAATCGCCCAAAAAGGAATAAGCACACCCCGGTCTTTGGCCTTCGACCACTCGGACTGTCTTGTCTGTCCTCTTCGCTCTTCTTCCTTCCCCATCGTCACCACATCAATAAATTATCATTCCTTCTTTGTCAACGGTCGATTTCCGACATCTTCACCCCCCATCCTCTCTTCCCTCTCCCTTATCCTACCTTCCTTCTCTCCGCTTTTGCGGAATTTCTCCTCAATTCCTCTTCACTCTTCTTTTTAATCCTCTTATGCACTGATTATATCTTAATCTCAGCCGCCATTTCTTATTGCCCGCCTCTGGAAATTTTGAGTTGTCAACCTCAAGTGACAATTTAGTGTCAAAATTTCCATTCTATAGTGCTGTTTCAATTTGAGCAGCATCTTTCCTTTGCTTCTAGGGTTCCGGGTATGAGTGACTGGCAGCCTAATATATCTCGAGCTCGAATCAATTGACGAAATAGTGCCTTAGGTTTAATTCGCCTTCCACCCTCACCATAACATATAAATTATACGTCTATTATTCCGAGGTCAAGCAGTTTTAATTACGGTCCCCCGGCAGAATGGCTTCTGATCTGTCTAATGCCGATGTGAACGGCGGAATCCCCAAATCTCGGGCTGCTATGCTCGAGGAACAGCATGCACGTGATGAGGCCCATAAGCCGACTGTGGAGGATGTTGTGGATGAAGAAGATCTCAAGCACCCTCCCCCATCGTCCTTAGTGCAGGACCAAAAGGTGGATGTCCCAGCGCAGAGCCCGGCACCTACGGAAGCCCCCGCTCCCAAGGCTGCCCCTAAGAAGGCGCCCGCCTTTGATGTACAATCGGAGGAGTTGTTCCCTGCCCTGGGAAGTGGCCCGAAGCCTAAAGCACCTGCCGCATCTGCATGGGGTGCTAGAGGGCCTTCAGCGGCTGCCGCCGTCGCCAACGGTGTTCCCGGTGGTTCCCCGGCAGGTAAGTTTCTCAGCACTCGTTCTCGGACACCTGGACATGACTGACCGTCCATGAAATAGCACAAGGCCCCCGCATCATGAGCCTTCCTGGCAAACACGTCGAGCAGCTCCGACTGGCGCCTTCCCAGATGCTTCCTCGAGGACAATTGAAGAAACCTTTGCGGGATATTTTGCGGGACATCTCGAGGCGGTCGAAGGCCAACGTTGATATGCGAGGTGGCCCCGGTGGCTCTATAATCTTCGAGGGCAAAGGTTCAGTAGATGCCGTCAGACAGGCTCTGAAGGAGGTCGCACAACAAGTTGGCTCCAAGGTATGTTTCTGGCCGCTTTGATTTCTGGCCGGCCTATATTAACGTTTGGATTTAGCAATCGGTTCGCGTCCCAATTCCTACTTCTGCCCGACCTCACATCATCGGTAGACAAGGTGCTGTTGTACAGGATATGCAGCAGCGGACGGGTGCACGTGTGCAGGTTCCCCGCGTCGATGAGTCTGCGGGACAGGCCGAGGACGACGAGGATACCATTGATGTCCTCATCGAAGGTGATGCTGTTGCAGCTGAAATGGCTCGGCGGGAAATTGAGGCCATTGTGAAGGAGAGAGCTTCAAACATGAGTCTGCGGCTCAAGTCTATCCCTCCTGAGTTCTTTCCTTTCATCGCGGGAGCTCATAATGCGAACCTTAGAGACATCGAGCAGCGCACCAATGCGCAAGTGCACGTTCCTCGGTACGATACATGGCAAAGCCAGCCCCCACCTCAGGAGGCTGATCCGGGTCATGTTCAGTTTGTGGCAGTCCCTGAAAAGCACATCCACATCAGTGGAGAGCGTGCTGCAGCCCAGGAAGCTCGTGCAGAAATTGAAAGACTTGCTGCTGATCTTCAGCGCCAGTTGACTCTTCGTCAACTCGCTATTAACCGTGGCCAGCATCAATTCATCCTTGGTGATAACGCTGATGCTCTGCATGAGTTCCTTGCTGACACTGGCTGTGCGATCGTTCTTCCACCTTCATCGGATGACAGCGAATTCCTTACGATTACAGGCCCATTGGATTCTATTGAGAATGGTATCAACCGGGCAATGGATCTTGCCACGAGTATGCAGATGGCAAGCATCGACCTGTCACGTCAGCATCCGAATGCTCCCAGTGGAGCACACGCCCACGCGCGTGCCCTTACTCGCTACCTGAGGCAGCGACAGATCATCAAAGAATTGGAAAGTATGTACGACGCTCGTATCGCACTTCCTCCAAGTTCTGATGGGCCGGTCACCTGGGAGGTTTACTCTAGAGACGGAAAAAACACTATTCGTGCGCGGTCCGATATCATGAACCTTGTTCATGCTCATCCTCCAGCAAGGCTTCGCCACATTTCTGTTGACCCCTATTTCCACCCGTACATTCGGTCTCGGGCTATCCCGAAACTACAGGAGGAGTATGGTGTCCATGTCCTCACCCCTGAAGCGCTTGATTGCCCAGACGTAGTGCTCGTTTACGAAGGACCGTCGGCTACTGCTTCTCAATTCGAAGTTCCACGCCAGCGACCAACTGCTGCTGAACTTGCCGCCTTTGAGAAGGCTCTCCAAGAAGCTCAGAACTATCTCTCTAGCGCGTTGGGTGACCAGAATGATATCGTGGCAAAGTCTGCGAATGTGCCTGCCAAGTATCAAGAGAAGGTTAGGAAGTTCGTTGCTCGTGAAGAGCAGGCGAAGGGCGAGGATTCGATACCTGTTCGCGCCCTCGTCGCAGAGCCGAGCGGCCGGGGTGCTGAATGCGAGGTCGCACTGCGCGGTCCTTCCCGTCTCGTGGAAGAGTTGATCTCAAAGTTGCAAGCGTTTGTTACCGACCAAGAGAAAGATGACCTGGAGAGGGGGTATACAACTTCGTTTGACTTCCCTCAGAAATTCGCCAACTTCCTCATCGGTAAGAAGGGTGAAAACATCAATAAGCTCCGTGAGGAGTTTGATGTTGATATCAAGGTGGAGAACGGCAAAGTTGAGGTTAAGGGCCCCAAGGCCAAGGCCGATGCTGCTAAGGTTAGAATCATCAACTTGGGAAAGAAGCTGGAAGATGAAACTACACATGTCTTGAAGATCCCCGCCCAATACCACCGTGAGCTTATCGGTCAGCAAGGTAGCCAGGTTAACAGGCTTCAAGATCGCTATCATGTCCGAGTCCAGTTCCCCCGCGCGACACCTATTGCTGCGGACGACCAGTCTGTCGAGGCATCTAGCGAAGCGGGTGGATCCCGTCCCAGCCGACCTCAGCAGGGTGCTGATGAAGTTATTGTGAAGGGTCCCAGCAAGGGCGCCGATGCCACCCGCGATGAACTGCTTAGCTTGCTGCAGTGGGTCATTGACCACTCTCACTCTGGCTCGGTGTCCGTTTCCCAAAGCCAGATTCCATCCTTGATCGGTCAGCGCGGTCGTGAAATGGATAAGCTCCGCGCTGACACCGGTGCCCGAATTGATGTACCTGGGGCCGATGATGCGCCAGATGCCTCGGGTCGGGTGCTGATCAAGATTAAAGGAACGAAAAGGCAAGTCGAAGAAGCCAAGAAGATCCTGGAGCAACGGTCAACCGAATTTGATGCCACTGTCACTAAGAGTATTGACGTTGACAAGAAGTACCACAAGTCCCTGATTGGTGGGGGTGGTAAGTTTGCTCATTTACTTTCTTTCTCTTTCAATTGCTAACATATGGCCAGGTGCGAATATTCGTAAGATTGTGGCTGATGCTGGTGGACCGACTGACGGTGGCGCATCCCGTATTGTCAGGTTCCCGCGCCCTGAAAGCACTGAGTCTACTATTAAGCTTGAAGGAAATGGCCAAGTCGTTGACAAGATTATTGCTGCTATTGAGGCGTTTGTGAAAGAGCGCGAGGATCAGGTGACTGAGAACGTCGAAGTTCCTTCTACTCAACATCGACTGCTCATTGGACGCGGAGGAGAAACACGACGCGGTATTGAGTCGAAGTTCAACATTACGCTCGATATCCCCAAGCAAGGCTCTGGACGTTCGGATATCAAACTCAAGGGCCCTAGCAATGCTGTTGCAGAGGCCAAGGAGCACATCCTTTCCATGCTTAAGGATCAACAAGGTGAGACCGTGGAGGTTCCCCGGCATTTGCATCACGCCATTTCCGACAATGGCTCTTTCTTCCGTCGCCTTCGTAACGACTACCAAGTGACCGTGGATCATGCTGGCCAGCAAGTACCACCCAAGCCCTCCTCGGATGACACTCGTGGTGCGGTCAACGGCGGTTCATCTCTCCCATTGATCACCGATGAGCCTGACCAAGCCGCTGATGCTCACTCATGGAAGGTCGTTGAGAACACCCCTGCTGCTAATGACCCAACCCAGCCTGCTACCATCACATGGGTGTTGGCAGGCAACCGTGACAATGTGACGAAGGCGAAGGCGGCTCTTGAAAAGGCCATTGCCAATGCATCACAGCAGTCTGCGACTGGCTACCTAATCCTGCCCGATCCGAAGACCTACCGCTTCGTTGTTGGACAAGGAGGTAGCCAGATTAACGCTATCCGTAAGCAGACTGGCTGCCGAATCAATGTGCCCAAGGACCAAGCCAAGGGTGAGGCGATCGAGGTCAAGGGAAACAAGGAAAGCTTGGAGCAGGCCAAGGACATGATCCTGGAGGCTGTCCGGGCCGGACTGGAGGGTAACTCCCGGTGATGCCTGGAGGCGAAGGATTTCACGTATTGGTGATGAAATGAGGTTTTGGCCAACAGGAAGCCGAAAATTCTATTCTACTTGTGTCTTATGTCCGTGAAAAAAATTGTGTTATATACTTTTATTACTTGCATAGGAGGCGCTTGCCCGACCTGGATATTCTGTACTTAACCATTCCATTCTTCTCACGAGTATATACCTATTTCTGTGTATAACGAGTATTACGGCCGTTTTTTTCCTATTTTTTTTTTTTATATTCCATCGTAATACATACAATTGAACTATAGTTCTATATGGCTATCGTGATAAGGACATTGAATGGTGCTCTTTGCACACGAGTATGTAACAAAAGAAAGCCAGACCAGTAAGATAGAGCGCGATCTATTATTTAAACTGAACGATAAGGTAAAGAAGCAAACGGAGCCCCTTCTACTACATCGCAGAGGCACGAAATGATTATAATCATAACAGTTCCAAAAGTCTTCGGTCTTTGAATTTCGCAAATCCCAAGATAACAAACAATTAAAGCAGTATCTGCAGCGGATATCACCAAGCAACCCACCCGATGCCGAACGGAAAGCACACCGAGATGGTCGTACGTTTAAGAAAAACGCAAGGTCGTGTTGAAAAGTTCGTTCTTAATTATTTTTTATTTTTTGTTTTTCTTGTTCCCCGTTATCTATCTTTCTCTACTGGGATTCAGCAGCGGCGTTCAAGTACTGGTAAGCACCGTAGGCGATGGCACCACCGACGACAAGGAAGGCATAGAGGCCAACACCGAGACCGGTGGAGCTGCCGGAGCTGGAGGAGGCGTTGGTAGTAGCCTGGGCGTGAGAACGGGGAGCGGGGTCGCCAGCCTGTTAAGCAAAGCGGAAGTGGTTAGCGATAGGCGACTTTTTATGTTGGCTTGTTTAAGCAATGCCCTAGAACATACCACGCGCTTGAGGTTACCGACGAGGAGACCGTCCAGGATCTCGCGAGCCTCGTCACTGTGACCAACGTCTTCGAAAGCCTCGGTGGCATCCTGGCCACCAACATCGAGCAGGACTTCCTCACCACCGCTATATGCATTGTCAGTTTCTGAACCGCTATGAGATTCGCACTGGTTGAGAGTTCAAATGATGGGGAGTGTCGGGAACGTACGGGTGCTCATCGACGAAAGAAGTGCAGTCGTAGACCTTGTCGTGGATGACCATGTAAAGATCCTTCTTGGTGTTGTGGCCAGACACCTCCTGGAAGGTGAATTCCTTGTTCTCAGACATTTTGTTGGGGGGGTATGAAGACTATAGCGGCGAAACAATGTTAGCGATAGTACTTTTAGGGTCGTAAGCGTAAGATTAATAGACGGATGGGGAGTATGACTCGCGGGATGATCACTGAAAATCATCCAGCGGTGTGGTAGCGTTCACCAGCGAGGTGCCGAGAAACTGCCCCGGGTGAATTACTGCGCAGGGAATTGATGGCGGCATGAACAGGGAAGAAGAGTATCTCATCATCATGCGCCCCGTGTATGTATTACATGTGTCCAACCCGGAGGGTCGGAATGCGAAAAAGGAGAGAGTATCACTTACCAAATTCTAAACTGAAATACAGACAGAAGCGCTGGGTGAGAAGCGAGAAAGGTCGGGAATTGAAAGGATGGGAAGACCGGTGAGAAGGAAAGGAGGAGAAAAGTCGGGGCTGACACTGAAGAAGAGGAAGAAGAGAAGAGGAGTGGAAGATGATGAGAGAGTTGGGGGAGACAGCGGCTAACGTGATTCGACAGAGACTCCGCCTAAGGCCCTCAGGAACCCAAGGCTATTTGTTGGTTTGCTTTGTTTTTTAACTTGCCGTGAATCTCTCCCGTCACCGGTCTTGATGTGCTTTATCCTCGGGGAAGGTCTACATGTGGTACTATCTGGCTAGTCATTCGGTATACTGGATTATTTATGACCATAGTATCTCTGCTCTTAGTTTTCAGGATATTCCCTGCTTCCATCTATGGAGTTCTCTGTATGCCGTGCCCATCGCAGTGCCGGTACCTATCTCGACGCCGACAAGTGGCCTGATAGGGACCATGGGTCAGCGCTCCAATGAGCGGTCGCTTATTAGGAGTCTTAGTCAGAGGAACTTTAGGTTTCCGACCGGCCAAATGCAACTAACCAGACCGAGTCAAGCGCCGTAGTGAATCCTTCATGTGCGGAGGATCTGAAGTTCTTGAGGGCTGGACTCGGAACTTACTTAATCGGATCGATTACTACTTTCAACCTTGAAGTTGGAGTGAGGGGGTTCTGCTAGGTTATGGATTAAATTGCCTATTCTAGTCTACAGAGTACACACAAACCCCAATCAGGAAATTATCCTACCCACGTATCGATCCCATTTCAGCTTCAAGCAAAATGCCAAAAAGCATTTCTTATCGATCTTCATTAATAATTCAAGATCAACAGAACAGGATCAGCTAACTTTCTCGCTATCTGGGTCCACCATATATCAATTCAGGACATCTACCATATTCTAAACCTCTTCATTGTACTCTGCCTTTTTTTTTTTTTCACATGCGGCACGATTATACTTCAGGCCCGAAGGACGTTATTCATCACATGGCAAGCAAAAGCCCTAGGTAGAAAACCTATGCTACCTAGGTATATGCCACATTCGAAGGAGTTTCTCATCAAGCGGAAGCGTAGATCGTAGAAGTCGTGGTAATTCCGCGTTCTTGATCACTTTATCAAGACCCGCCGATATCAGCGCCGCCTTTCGAAGGATAACCGTAATAACCTCGGGGGTGACACCCGTCTCCACGCCTGTCGGGTACCGCTCTCGGGTTCGTTTGCCCGAGATGGATTGTCTTCCCCGCTCTCCGCTGCGGAGATGAATCTAGAGTTAGGTAGATGTGACCTTCCGTCGGTTTTGATATTGATTGATCGGGTTATACAGATAATCTATGAACTGTACAATATGAGGATCATTGTACATACATGCATTGGACTATTTGTTACACCGATGGGTTTGTGGTGCATTGTTCACCTTCTGTTGCTCTGAGTTGTCATACAATACTAGGCCAAAATACAGCGGCACATGTCTTACTGTCTCGCATCTACACGCCCCGAAACAAGCCTCAAAAGCAGCCATGACACCATGCTTTTCATCCATGGGTCTTTCGAATTGATCTAATGTATCTATCAAACCTAATGTAACAACTGCCCTTGTCATTCGCATGTTTAATGACTTCAACAACCAAAGACCTATATACAAACGCATCCAAAATTAACCAAGATCAAAACAAAAACTCGCTGAATGGCTCATAATGGCTCAACACGCTCAACATGCTTGCCATGAAACGTAAAGAGGAAATGCTCGTTATATGCTCATATCACGTGTCCACCATAACAACGGCAATGCCAACTGGGATATAGAACTGATGCTCTCAGTCCGAAACCAAGAAGAGAAGGGAAAGTCTCATCGCTCATTTCGCAGGAACACGCTCATAGAATACAATATATGCTTGTTCGTTCTGCAGTCGGTCTTTGCTACGCAGATCGCGGGGATTGAAATCGACAGTTCGCTCATCATCGAATCTCCGCCAACACTGGCGCGCTCCGTCTCGCACCAAAGAGATGTAATGCCCACTGCTCATAGACGACCCGATATGGCGTAACACACCATATGCATCGTACGTAAATGGGGGTACAGTCGCCAGGGTAGTATCGGGTGGCATCGTTGCCTTCGGGTCACCATTCGACTCTGGGCTTGGGGGCGAATAAACAAAGTCATCCATCCGCAGGCCATGTAAAGGAAACTCAATAGGAGTGTGGATCTTCCGGGCACTTTGTGTTTTCGACGCCGAGAATCTCTTGAAATGAATCACCAAGATTTGTGGAGCCCGCGTGATGATGATCTGTTTGGTTGCAACCCTTTCGCATTTGCAGTAAGGACACTTCCACACCTCGTCGCCGCTCAACATCTCTTCTTTACAATAGCTGCGCAGACATTGATAGATATCACCAGTCCCGGACGGCGGGATTTCAACGCTAATGCTGTAGAAAGCCTCATACGTTGTGGATGTCCGCTTGCAGGTTGTACAACGGAGCCGGCTAGCATGCTGACCAGCAAAAAGCGAAGAAATAAAGGACTCTTCTCGATGACAGTACCGATCCCATTCAATCTTTGAGACTTTGGTAACAGGCATCCTTTCCCGCTGCATCTCCTCTTCAAATGTCAGTGGTCTCAAAGGGCTTCTCTGCCAATTGATGTTTAAATCCTCGTGTAGACAGTCAACAGCAAAGTCAAAGAACTCTTTGGCATCCTGCTGTCGGTCGATGGCCCATTCCTGGTTTAGCCTTCCGCAGAAGTTTCGGAACGAGGTAGGAACAATCACTTCCACGTCACCCTTCCACAATGACCTTATGAGATTGGCAAAAAGGCCCGGCATGACTCCCTGCGAGCCTTTCCAGTTCTTCTGCACATAGTATCGAAATCGATTATCAACAAAAAATCTACTCAACATCATCGTCGCGTTCAAGCATTGTATCGTCGAATTCATATAGCAGGTCACGCCAAAATTGGCAAGACCAGTCCTCGGCAACTTTGCGCGATATATTGAACTTGGAGTGTAAAGAGCAGTCTTTGTAGCAGAATTCTGCCGTGCCAATGTAGGCTGAATTTGTCGGCCATCAGTAACGCCGCTATAACTCGGGCGTGGAACTGCAGGTGGAGGTCGCGAGGGAGCGACGGGGACAGGGGCAGCATAGTTAGGTGTAGGCGGTACTGGTGGCCGGGCATGTGGCGTCACCATTGATTCTTGAATAGCATGGGGCTCCGGGAAGCGCCGTAGAAAGTCTTCATAGGTATGTACGAATGGCGTAGGAGGCTCATCTGTCTCTTGTCCCTCGGGTTCCTCTGTCATCGGCTCCTCTTCAATATATGTCGTAGTGTCAATTTCTTCGTTCTTTGACTTTTCCATCCATGCGGTGAGCTCGTCTGGATTCAAGGGCTTATATTCGCGTAGCCGTCTCTTCCTCACTTCCAAGCTAGAATTAGCGCTTGCCATAGTAGGGACTCTTCCAAGAGGTCGCCCGGGCCTTGCGACTGGACGCTTTTTCTGGAGCGAACCCAGCACAGTAGCTGTGGAGGATGTGGCAAGGGATTGCTGTCCAAGGAGATCGATCCAGGCATCGAGGCCACCCAGCAGAAGGGCGGGAGGACGACCATCCTTCAAAGGTTTATATGCATTGAACTCATAAAGTGTATCATAGAGAGCCCTAAGATGTGGCGCTGTTGTTCCAACAGGGGATCCGGCGAGGTAGCTGACTGAATCGGTGGATTGATCATAGTAAACTATCATGTCAAACTCGTTCCGCTTCTCAAATAAGGACTGTTCATGCTCAGGTGACACCACCAAGCGCTCCTCAAGCTCCTCCGCCGACACGTTTTCTTTCAGTGCCACTGGTTCAATGCAGATGATGGATTTCGCGTATACATGCCCACTATCGTACTGGTCCCGCGGGCGAACGTCGACCAATAACACGTTATATCTTCGGAGATAGTCGAGTAGCTCATGGGCGCTGATTGCACTGCTGTGTGGCAAATCAGCAGTGTTACTTCTGTCTTCCTTCACCTGGTGGATTCCATTCGGGGTCCATGATCTATAAGGATTGTCGTCGAAGCCATTACGACTTGGGCTGCCCCGGGATGAATTAGCGAGATGCGAGTATCGCTGGTTTACTGGACGCGAGCTTTCGGTTGAGGTCCTAGGTGGGTTTGAAGGCGGCTGAGACGGGACTGTCCAGATTGGACTATAAGCTGGATCTGGTGCGCGAGGAAGCGACGTATTGAGGGGGACTTTGGGAGGCAGGACCGGACCATTATGTGATGACCCCATGCTACGGGGTCCTAGAGGTCGCCGCGAGGGCGAAGCAAGGTTTGGGTTATACGGCGACCCTTGAGGCATATAAGACAACGGGCGTCTAGGGATATCGCCATTATAACCCTGTGTGGTATCTTGACCGTTCATTGTCAGGAACGAGTCGCTTGTAGCAGGCGGTGATGCTCTTAGTTTGGCGAAACGCTGGGCCAACATATCTTCTGCAGGCGCCGAGTATCTATTCTGTCTCTCTTGTAAACCCAACGACCGTTGAAACTCCGACGGACTAGGCATTCGTGCTGACTTATAATCTTGTTCGGCTTGGCGACCTCTTGGACTCGGACTTCGAAGTGTACCAGCAGGTATTAGTTCCGGGGTAGGACTTGAACAATTATGCTCGGTTAAAGTCGTAGGCTGTACATTGCTTCTAAGATTGTCTTCTAAAATTTGTTGCTTGATATCGTCCATAGTCCCTTGTTTTGTCCGTACAGCCTATAATCTTGCGGTTAATCAAATTTGCGTAGAACAATGTGAGCCAAAAATTGCTGTAACCAATTGAATAAACATGACTGGGGTCCATACCATCATCAAATTTGCAAACTTCTTGTACCAATCCGAGCGCTGGCTGGCAGTGGTTCGATACTCTGGGTGGTGAGGTATGATATTGATAGTGATCTCCGAAGCACGAAGGTACTGCACGTAAGCTTTGTCCGGTTGATCGTTATCAGAAAATCTCCTAGCATTTTCTATTGCCTCTTGGGCTCTGTTAAGAAGGATGTTGAGCTATAGAGAGTTAGCAATCTTGCTTCGGTATTTCGAGGAACCTGAGAGTAGGAGCATACTGAAGAATCCTCATTCACATCCAGGGCTGCCGCCTGGTCTTGAAGGTCCTTGATATTTGGAAATCGTGGAGATTGATAACCAGCTGGAGTGGCATGGTTGCTGTTGGAAAGCGACTCTGGTCTGCTAATTTGCCCCCCAGGGCGACCGATATTTTCCCACGGCGCAAAGCCCGGTGGAGAGGGCAAAGCGGCTGCATTTGAGGACATTATACAAAGTTTGGTAAAAGCATTTCAATCGATGCTGTACATAACCAAGAGCGCTTCAAAAAGCTCGGCGGGGAAGCGTCGAGGAAATCGCTCGGTCTTCGGAGGCGGTCACTGGCTCTGAGACACGTTTGGGCGATAATCGGGAACAGCAACGGACATCAAACACAAAACGAGAGAAAGGATGCGGCGTGAAAGAGAGGATGAGATATGAAAGAGAAGAGTACCGCTGAGGATTAGGAGTAAAGGAAAGACGGAGATCCTCAATAGAAGGCAGACAGATTGCGGGATGTTCTGGGGTAAAAACTGTAAGTTACACCTGACAACATCAGAAGGATAAGGAGGATAAGGCGGCACAATAACAGTATCGATACTTACCGCCCGCGACTATGACGCCACATGCGTATGCTTAAGGGTTGAGTCAGCGTAGGCCTTACCTAACGAAGCTTAGCCGTCACTTTCTCCGTTAGGCAAGTTGGTACCTCAGTCGATTGGTATCGATGGATCTGCCTGGAGCTTAGATCAACTCCTCCCTCACTTCCCCTCCCAGACCTTGTATTTCTTCATAACACCTCCTGGAAGGCCGAGATAACTCAGTTTTATCCTGTCGCCTTCGCAGCACAAAGTCTACGGTCGCGATTCCCGCCTTTCCTGTTATTCAACGCCGCTACCCAACGTCATAGCTACTCGTCGCTTGACCATCCTTCGACTACCAATCGCGCCCCTCTGATAACATTACCGTCGCCATGGCGGGCTGGTTCTCCTCATCTTCTCCCATTGATGATCAGGTGGAGAAAGCCACCTCATCTTCTTTGTATGTTTAAGCGCTATGTTTTCATCATTCCTAGGATTCATTGTCGAATGGCAAAGCCGACCGAATCCCGGTTCTAACCACTACACTAGGGAGGATATTGCCCTCAACTTAGAGATTTCAGACCTCATTCGGTCAAAGAGTGTTCAACCTAAAGATGCGATGAGGTCTCTGAAACGACGATTGGAAAATAAAAACCCGAATGTGCAGTTAGCGACATTGAAGGTTAGTCCCCCGCCCCCTAACTCGGAAGCGCTCATTCGCTTTCCATGTGTACTGATGTGTTCTATATTGTAGTTGACAGATACATGCGTTAAGAATGGCGGAACACATTTCCTCGCCGAAATCGCTTCTCGCGAGTTCATGGACAACCTCGTCTCCCTTCTGAAAGCGGAAGGTTCTCCGCTTAACACAGAGGTGAAAGAGAAAATATTGGAATTGATCCAGGACTGGGCGATGGCAGCCCAGGGCCGTATGGACCTGAGTTATGTAGGGGAAACATATCGCAAGTTACAAGGTGAAGGTTTCCGATTTCCGCCAAAGACCCAAATCAGCGGGAGTATGCTCGAGAGTAGCGCGGTAAGTGTAACCTGATCTTCAGCTACAGCGACCATTGACTTTACTAACAATAGATGTTGTATGAAGCCCCCGGAATGGATCGACTCAGACGTCTGTATGCGCTGCCGTACGCCGTTCAGTTTTATGAATCGCAAACACCACTGCCGGAATTGTGGTAACGTCTTCGACGCTCAATGTTCTAGCAAGAACCTTCCTCTACCTCACTTGGGGATATTACAGCCTGTCCGTGTTGACGATGGGTGCTACGCAAAACTAACTTCGAAACCATTCACACCCTCTGGATTGTCGGATCGATCCGCCTTCAAGAATAACTCTATCACAAAGTCTAGCGTGATGGAACCGCGTACGGCGCGGGCAGAGGGCGGTTTTGATGATGACCTACGACGGGCTTTGCAGATGAGCTTAGAGGAGGCGCAGGGTAGAGGATCTACTGGTTACGTTCCACAGCCGAAGGTTGCCCAAGAGCCGCCTCAGGCATCTAGTCAATCCAGAACCGAAGAGGAGGAGGATGCAGACCTAAAGGCCGCTATTGAGGCATCCCTGCGCGACATGGAACAACATAAGCAAAAACACGCAGCCGCTCTGAAAAACACCCCTATTAATGAACCTTCTACATCTCGAGATACACCTGGCGTGACATCGTTACCCAAGAATCCTTATGAACTGAGCCCTGTGGAGGTGGAGAATATCCACCTCTTTGCCACTCTTGTTGACCGATTACAACACCAGCCACCGGGTACTATTCTACGTGAGCCTCAGATTCAGGAGTTATATGAGAGCATCGGCACCCTTCGACCTAAATTGGCTCGGAGCTATGGTGAAACGATGAGCAAACATGGTATGCGCCTACCCAGGTTTTGAGAATGATGGTGTTAACCATAGACGTATAGATACACTACTTGATCTACATGCTAAACTATCAACGGTTGTCCGGTATTACGATCGCATGCTGGAGGAGCGCCTCTCGAGTGCATATTCGCAGCAGTCACTAGGATATGGAACCGTTCCTAGCGGCCCACGATATCCTAATGTGTACCCCTCGATGCCGCCACTTGCTCCCGAAGGGAAGAGTGGAGTTGAGAACTTCTACTATGGGAATCCAGGCGTGGAAAAGCCGACAATTTCTAGTACACCATATACCCAGCAGCAACCAGAGGGGGAAGGACTCGACAGGGCTGGAATGCGCAGCGGCGCCATGAGCCCCGGCATGTACTCACAGCCCCCTCCAGCTATGCCGCAAAGTACACCATGGTATGGAAACACGCAGGCTGCGTCTCCAAAGATCTCAGCCGCCAATACACCTTACCCTCAGAGCCCCTCTGCGTACCCTGCCCCAGGCGCACCGACACATTTCTATACAGCCCCCAATCAGCCAGACCAAGATGTGAACCCTTATCAATCTCCCCGACAAAGCGAGGTGGACGCCTCTTATTTGCCGTCGCCTGTGACACGGCGCGATTCCTTGTACCAACCAACTACACACCCCAACGTTCCAGCACCGAGCGTACCAGAGCAGCCACCATCGGCTGAGCAAATGGCGTACCTACAGCTGTCAGAGTCTCACCCTATGCAACCTGGAAGCCAGCCTGCACTTAACCGCCAGCCCACCGACCCTGCAACCCAGTCTTATTACTACCAACAACCTCCCCCAGCGCACCCAGGCGCTGCGTACCCCCAGGCGCAACCGGCGTATCATGGTGCGTATCCTGTCAACGATGCCTCTCCGGTAGGCGGAACTGCCCCTCCAACACATTATCAACAGCAGCAACAGCAACCACAACAACAGCAACAACAACAACCACCACCACCATCGCGACCCGCAGTTGAAGAGAGCTTGATTGAGTTGTAAGACATGGCGAGTTTCTGGCTTCTGTGTGACGAGAAATGGACTTTTATATCTAATTTGCTATAAATGAACTTCCCTTTTGTGATCGTTATGATACCAGTTGTTTTGGTTGTTAGCAGATTGCAAAATTGTATCCCAACCGTTGATGAATTCTTCCAATTCCCATTTGATCATGAATTTGTATAGGCCCCTCAAAGAAAGGCAATAGCACGCAGATCAATGGTGAGTCTGCATGTATACTAGTCGAAAAGAGCATAGCGCAGGCAGGTGATGAGAATGCGGGGAAAGCTTGGTTCTCCAACCTGATTTATGGAAAATCCCTATATATGAAGGTACATACACCAGCTCCTTACTCCCTTCTGCTAAAACAACCCCCACGTCGCACCCCACGTCACTTTTCCGAGGCTGGTATCGGATATTCAAGCAGCTTTCCTGGTCTAAAACGGAGATGACTTGGTTGTCAGGCCTGTTGATCCGATATTCCATGCCTTCGAAAACAAGAGTGCAAGATGCGGTTGACTCGCACTGAGGTGGAGAGACACAATAGCAAATCATCCTGTTGGATTGCGATCCACGGCTCCGTTTATGATGTGACTGGTTGGCCTCCATATTCGACCTCAACTAGGACAATCTCTGGTTCTAATACTTTTTAGATTTTGTGGACTCTCACCCCGGAGGTTCCAATGTCATTCTGCGCTGTGCTGGGAAGGATGCAACAGAGGACTTTGACTCGGTACATGAGCAGGAGATCCTAACACAGTCTTTGGCTCCTTCAGCTCTTCGCGGACACGTTGAGCCGGGTACGCTGGTGAAGTCAAGCGACATCAGCGAAATTAAACCACCAATCAAAGATGCAACCCTTCCTCCTCCATTGAGCAGCTTGCTTAATCTTCATGATTTCGAAATCGTCGCCCAGAAGCACCTCCCCCCTAATGCCTGGGCTTATTACGCCTCCGGAGCCGAGGACGAGATCAGCAAGCGACAAAATTCCAAGGTGTTCCAGAAAGTCTCTCTTCGACCGCGCATCCTTCGCAGCATTCCGGCTGTAGATACAACGACTAATATCCTGGGCAAGCAAGTTTCATTGCCAATTTACATGAGCGCTGTTGGCATTGCAAAACTTGCCCATCCCGACGGGGAGCGCGCCCTAGCAGCCGCAGCAGGGAAAGAAGGATTGGCGCAAGTGCTTGCCAACGGAGCCAATAATGTTATTGAGAGTGTTA
This sequence comes from Aspergillus pseudotamarii, assembly GCF_009193445.1. NCBI lineage: Eukaryota > Fungi > Ascomycota > Eurotiomycetes > Eurotiales > Aspergillaceae > Aspergillus > Aspergillus pseudotamarii. The sequence continues at coordinate 243,647 of NW_022475040.1, read as the reverse complement.
TGGATGCACGGGCGAGCCCGGAGCAGCCTATCTTTCAGCAGCTGTATGTTAATCGTGACATCACGAAGTCAGAAGATGTGGTTCGGCGTGCAGAACGCGCTGGTGCCAGTGCCATCTGGATCACGGTCGACTCTCCAGTTGTAGGGAAGAGGGAGATGGATGAACGATTCAATCTTCGGGTTGAGGTACGAACAGTTCCCTTTCGGGAAGATCGTATTCGACTAACATTGACCCCGACCAGGCGAGGGACGACCCGTCCAGAAAAGGGCAAGGCGTCGCTAAAACAATGGCCAGCTTCATTTCCCCATTTATCGACTGGGATATCCTTTCATGGTTGCGGGGCCTTACTAACCTGCCCATAGTCATTAAGGGGATTCAATGCGTTGAGGACGCGGTACAAGCATATCACTGTGGAGTGCAGGGGATTGTTCTATCTAACCATGGAGGACGATCGCAAGATACGTATGTCAGAATTTCAAGAATGTACAATTTGTTGAAGACAACTATTAATGGTAACAGCGCCCAGGCACCCCTCCTCACTCTTCTTGAGATCCGACGGTATGCTCCGTTACTCATTGACAGCAAAATGCAAATCTTCATTGACGGTGGCATTCGACGAGGCATTGATGTATTGAAAGCAGTGGCTTTGGGGGCGACCGCCGTAGGGCTAGGTCGGCCTACGTTGTATAGCCTTGCAGCAGGATATGGTGAGCAGGGGGCTCGGCGAGCCATTGAGATCCTACGACAGGAGATAGAGTCTAACATGGTGTTTCTGGGAGTCACGAATCTAAAAGAGCTGGGACCGCATCTTCTGAATACTGCTAGATTAGAAAGAGACATGGTTGGGTCAGTGAAGTTGTAGTCTACTGGAATATAGCAACACATCATGATACCTCAGATTTTAAGGGCTCGCACAATAGCCTAACAATGATTATATTGAAAGCATTCTTTACATTCATGACAACACTAGTAATCCGCATCCTTGGTCTTGGTAAATCACCCCCACGCCCGTCATCGGTCTTCCCCCGAACCCCGCATGGGGCTTCTTTAGCTTAAGTGTATGTCTATCACCATTTCAACGTTTTGTTGCTGCATACCATCTCGTGAGACGCTTTTACTGAACTCCATTGGCGATGAGCAACCAAGTTGATATTCTTCTCTACGGCCTAGGAGCGTATGGTCTCAATTCCATGTATATACACTGCGTTTACTGACAGTTCATGATAGCATTGGCTCCTTCTATGCCTTCATCTTAACCCGCAATGACCGAGTCCGTCTAACAGTAGTAGCGCGGTCAAACTATGACGCCGTTAAGGAAAACGTATGTAAATTGATCGTCAACGTTATATAATCGGACACAACCCGTTACTAACTGTCATATGTCCATAGGGTATCTTCCTCGACAGCGGAAACCATGGACAGCACAGGTTCCGCCCTCACCACGGTAATCTAGCCCATGCTAATATGCATGAGCAAAAAGGACTGACATCTGTAGTCATCAAATCCCTCGACGAAGTATCCGGTCCATTTGACTACGTTGTCTGCGCGCATAAAGCTATTGACCAAGAGGCAGTGGTAACCCGACTACAGCCAGCCGTGAACGAAAAGACAACCATTGTGATCATCCAAAACGGCGTCGGCAACGAGGAACCGTTTCGAAACACATTTCCTATGTCCTCCATCATCACATGTGTGGTATGCTTCTCTCCAGTGATTCGCTCGGTATATGGTACTTACGAATAAAAGACATGGGTAGGGGCGACACAAACATCACCGGGCACGGTCAAACACACCAAATCAGAAGATATGCAGATTGGTCTATACCCTAATGCATCGGTAGATGAAACACTTGAGCGGACTCGTTTGAACACATTCGCTTCGCTGTTAGAGGAAGGAGGAACCAAGTTCCAGGTGCTGGAGGATATGCAGCGTCAGCGCTGGGAGAAAGTCGTCTGGAATGCAGCTTGGAACCCTCTTACTACTTTGACCTTACTCGACACGCAGTCTTGGCTCCATTCCAGTAAGGATGCGACGCCCTTAACACGCCGATTGATGCGGGAGGTTATCGATGTAGGTCGCAGGTGCGGTGTGCCATTGAATTATGGGCTTGTTGATGAGTTGATGGATAAGATTAACTCTTTACCGGGTATTGGAAGTAGTATGCAGACGGATTATAAGAATGGAAGGCCCATGGAGGTGGATGTTATCTTGGGGTTTCCGGCTAGGAAGGCGAAGGAGTTTGGTATGGAGACACCGGTTTTAGATACGATTCATGCGCTGGTACGGGCTGTGGATGGTCGTGTGAGGGCGGCTTTGTAGATGATTAGATTACATGTCAGTTTCTCTATGCTGGTTTTACTGAGAGTGTAGGTCGGACGTCATATAGAAGACCGAAATTATCAAGAAATATATAGTAGTGAGGCGCTTGATTACATTTCCTGGGAGATGTTCGGTGCAATAATCTCATCATACAACTACACCCAGGCACGTTCGATATGTCTATTAGTTCGACCATGATTCTACCCATGCTAAGGTAGGACTTGGACATCAGCTCTCCACAAGACCACCAAATGCACACCGAGTCAGCTTAGCTACGTTGCAGCCCAACAGATCAGAGAAGCATGATTAAGCTGCCAGCTCGCCAAAGTCAAGCCCCCACGCACTCCCCACGGAATATAGCAGGCCAGGGTCTAGGAAAGGACAGCCCAATATGTTAGCTTAAAGGCTTCCCCACGGCCACAATGCGGAGAACAGCCCACTTCCCCAGATTCCACCGTCTGAGGCACCCCCACGTACTTGGCTCAACGATGGGGACTAAACGTCACGACCGACAGATCAGCGCCTACTAGCACTATAGAGCTTGTTGGCAGCGGGTGGAGAAGGATAAAGCCCAATGTCCCTCATACACACTTGACCTCCGTGGAGGCAACGGAATCGGCCACCATAAAGCATAGCATGAGTGCAGAACAGCCAACCCCAGCTCCTACTCAACCAGCTGGCCATGGGAACAAACCCTCTGCGATGCACGTCGGGGCAATCCCTGGACAGCCTGGTAAGATTCAGAATGGTGACACTGCCTTGGCTCTCTTTGAGAACTTCGATGAATTGCACGAAGATATCGACCCAGAGGAGCTAAAGCGGCTTGTTCGCAAGATTGATTTTATGATTCTGCCCTTTCTGGCTGTTTGCTATGCGTTTTACTATGTGAGCCGTTCCGTCATCCGGTTGTGCAAGTATCTAACAGTGTTAGATTGATAAAACTACTCTTTCATACGCGGCCATTTTTGGCATTAATGAAGATCTGGGTTTGTCAGGAGAGCAATACTCGTGGTTATCGAGTGTGTTCTACTTTGGGTTCCTGGTAAGATATGCTATTATCCTGGCTATCCTGCGTTAAAAGCCCATGACGAGCTGAGCTACAAGAAACCCCTTCGCATCGGTATATCCTGATAATATCCAAGATACACAGGCTAACCGCATACCACCATAGGTCTGGGCCCTTCCAACCAACTTCCTGATGCAGAAGTTCCCCGTGGGCAAGTATCTAGGTGTCAACATCTTCCTCTGGGGCTTCTTCCTCATGCTTCAAGGTATAGTACAGCTCTTAATACAATGATACGTACTTCCTACTAATATCCATCTATAGCGGCCGCAAAGAACTTCGTCCAACTCGCCGTGCTCCGCGTAATCTCCGGTGCAGCAGAAGCATGCAGGTACCTACCATTCCAACCCCAAGTCCACCCTAGGAACAAACAGCTAACAGCCCAGCGATCCTGCTTTCATGCTCATCACAAGCATGTGGTACACCCGCCGTCAACAACCCATCCGAATCGGACTCTGGTATACCGCCAACGGCTTCGGTATTGCCCTCGGCGGTCTCCTCGGCTACGGCATTGGACACATCAAAGGCGCCCTCTCCTCCTGGAAATACGAGTTCCTGATCATCGGAGCCCTATGCTCTCTCTGGGGTATCCTGATAGTAATATTCCTGCCCGACTCGCCGGTGACAACGCGGTACCTATCGCCCCGTGAGAAACGCCTCGCTGTAGAACGACTGCGAGAGAACCAGACAGGTGTCGAGAATAAGACTCTCAAGCCTGCGCAGATCTATGAAGCTTTCCTGGACTGGAAGGTCTGGGTGTTTCTCCTCCTCGGATTATCAGGAAATATCCCCAACGGGGGTATCTCGAATTTCGGGACGTTGATTTTGAAGGGATTTGGGTTTTCTACTTGTACGTTCGGCAATCTCTTTCATCCACTACCCTTTACCTAGTTAAATACTGATACTGATACTGATTCCTTGGAAAAATGGCAGTGGTAACAACCCTCATGCAAATCCCCTACGGAGCCTTCATAGCCCTCATGATCCTCTTCAGCATCTGGCTGAATGACCGCCTCCCTCAGAACAACCGCTGCTACGTGACGATGCTATTCCTCCTCCCCAACCTCGCCGGCTCCTTCGGGCTCTGCTACCTCCCCGAATCAAACAAAGTCGGTCGGCTCATCTGTTACTATCTCACCGGGTCCTATAACGCATCTTTCGTGCTCATCCTCTCCATCCTCACGGCCAACATCGCCGGCCACACGAAGAAAGTCGTCACGAACGCGATGATCTTCATTGGTGTTTGTGCTGGGAACATTGCCGGCCCGTTCTTTTATAAAGAGGCGCAGGCGCCGCGGTATCCGCTAGGCATATGGTCGATGATTGTGTCTCATTTTGTGGAGATCTTACTGGTGATTGTGTTGCGGACGGCGCTGGCCTGGGAGAATCGGAGACGAGATCGGTTGCAGGGGATTGGGCCTAGTGGGGAGGGCGAGGAAGCGAGGCAGTGGGAGATGGATCGGACGGCGTTTAGTGATTTGACGGATAAGGAGAATTTGAATTTTCGATATGTTTACTAGATTAGGGGCTTTTTTGGTTGTTTTGGTTTTATCTGTTTTACTGTCCTAGTGACTTTCTTAGGGCTGAGTGAGAATGGAGATGTGTCGGACTTGTTTCCGATGGCTTTGAGGGGGATTTCCGAGTAGACTTGTAACAAAGCTGTTATTGAATCGGCCAATCTGGGTTCGTCATTTGTCAATGGTGTGTATTGAGGGGAACCTTGAGCTTCCCCGTATTTTCTCCACGAATAGAGCTCCATATCTACGACGTGGGATGTCAGGGCATGATCATAGCTCCTCACCCCCCGGACTTTGTAACGACCCCCACGCGGGGAAGCATGCAATATGTACACTGTCTATCCGATTGTATATAAAGCTCTACATGAATAAAGATATAGTAGTCGTAACCATCAATCTGTCTCACCAGGAAACCAGAAATGGCCAAAATCAAGTCAATTGAGTACTTTCGCGTTAAGCCTCGATGGCTTTTCGTCAAGGTCACCGACGAAGAGGGCCGATTCGGCTGGGGCGAGGGTACTTTAGAAGGTCATACACAAGCAGTGGAGGGAGCTTTGGATGAGCTCATTGCGAGGCTAGTAGGCTATGAAGCTGAGTATGTCCCATTTTACGTTCAATATTTTGGGTTCCTCCTCGGTAGAAAGTACTAATCAATGACAGTGATATTGAACATATCTGGCAAACAGCTTGGCGTTTGGGTTTCTACCGCGGTGGACCTGTGTTTATGTCTGCACTTTCCGGCATAGATATTGCGCTCTGGGATTTGAAGGGCCGTGTGCTTGGTGTACCAGTTTATCAATTGCTGGGAGGGAAAGTGAGGCAGAAGGTACAGGTCTATGCGTGGATTGGAGGGGACCGGCCCAGTGATGTGGAAGTCGCAGCGTATGTAGTATGCTTCCATCCGTGCAGATACCGATATATATTAAGCTTGTGATAGGAAAGCGCGCATCGCCCAAGGACTCAAGTGCGTCAAGATGAACGCAACGGAAGATGTCAACTGGCTAGATTCACCCTCAGCAGTGGACTCTTGTGTTGAGCGACTAAAGCAGGTCAAGGCATTGGGCCTCGACGCAGGACTAGATTTCCACGGCCGACTACACAAGCCTATGGCCAAACAGCTGGCGAAAGCATTGGAACCATATCGACCATTGTTCATTGAGGAACCACTGCTCTGCGAACACCCCGAAGCGCTCAAGCAACTCTCCGATCTGACAACGATCCCTATTGCATTTGGAGAACGGTTGTATACGCGGTGGGATGCGAAGAGGTTTTTGGAAGACGCTTCTGTGGATGTCTTGCAGCCGGATATTGCTCATGCCGGCGGTATATCAGAGACGAAGCGGATTGCTACCATGGCTGAGACTTACGATGTGGCGATTGCACCACATTGTCCGTTGGGGCCCATTGCACTGGCGGCGTCTATTCAGGTTGCTCTGTCTACGCCCAATTTTGTTATCCAGGAAATGTCGTTGGGGATGCATTATAATGTGGAAGCGGGGGATATTGATTTGAATAGCTATCTAGTGGATAAGTCGGTCTTTGATATCAATGAGGGATATGTAAAAGCACCATCCGGTGTTGGGTTAGGGATTGAGATCGATGAGGCCATGGTCAGGAGAATCAGTGCTGAGACGGAACCATGGCTTCCAAAGGAGTTTTACGGACCAGACGGTGGCATTCGAGAGTGGTGATCTGGTTGTATATAGCTTAGTAGTATTGTGTTGATAACCTAATGTCTTTCACGCGGAATGTCTATAAGGCTGATTGTTTACCACCATACTAGACAAGTTCCACGGGGACGATGCGGGGGCGTGGGGGTTCCCATAACTAAAACTGGTAAATATTCGAGGGGAACCCTGGTGTGAGAACGATAAAAAGCTATAAGTAATCGGCCTGTCACGCTCAACTTCGCTGGGGCGTTCGTGGTCGGCAACTGGCGCCCTGCATCATTCACCATAATGGATCTCTTTTCGCTCACGGACAGAACCGCCCTTGTTACGGGTGGAACTCGAGGAATTGGACAGCAGATGGCTATCGCTATGGCTGAAGCTGGTGCGGATATCATTCTGGTCCAGGTAAGCAGATACGTGCTACCAACAAAGCAACAACAGGTCCAGAGATCTGACTCTTCCGGTATGCAGAGAAACACTAGCAATCAAGACACGAGGCAGAAGATCGAAGACCTAGGGCGCAAGGCAACGATTTACACAGCCGACCTATCTTCTCGGGAGTCTGTCTCTACATTAGTGTCGAATGTCTTGAATGATGGGCATGATATCGACATCCTTCTCAACTGCGCGGGGATACAACGGCGACACCCGAGTCATATGTTTCCAGATAATGACTGGGACGAGGTATTATACTCTCCTGTCACTGAAGAGTAATATGCATACCAACTTTAACGGCGGCAGGTCCTCCAAGTCAATCTTTCTACCGTTTTCACGCTCTGCCGGGATATCGGCGCCTATATGCTCACCCGGACCCCGGATTCCTCCGGTCACCGCGGGAATATCATCAACGTCGCCTCTCTCGTTTCATTCCAAGGTGGATTGACCGTGCCGGCTTATGCAGCTGCAAAAGGTGGCGTGGCACAATTGACTAAGGCGTTATCGAATGAATGGGCCGCCAAAGGAATCAACGTGAACGCGATCGCCCCCGGTTATGTAGCTACGGACATGAACACGGCGTTGTTGCAAGACCCGGAGCGGTCGGCAAGCATCCTTGCGAGAATCCCCGCGGGACGATGGGCAACCGCGGAGGATTTCAAGGGAGTGACGATATTCTTGGCAAGTCGAGCGAGTGGATATGTCTTTGGTGAGATTTTGACGGTCGATGGCGGGTGGATGGGGAGATGATGAGGGTGTGTGTATTGTATGTACATACATTGGGGCTGACAATACATAGTGGAATGTTAATCGAAGAGGAATTCCAGGTTGAATTGTAATGGTCTCAATTTGGGAGAGTAATTGGTTGATCGGAGGTGTTTCGCTTCGAGCTAATCCCCAACCATTGTATAATGGTCATCTATATAGCTTGTTGGTACCATGGTAATGTCATCTCTTAGTGCTGATTAGTCCGGTATACTTCGCACGCCGAACTTTAGTCAATGAATCATGAGGTACGAAGCTGGTACCGACTCTCGTCTAGAAAAACATTGTAATGACTGGTCACTAAAGAGTACCTATTAGTTACTTGTAGTACGGAGTACTACAAGTACTATAAAGGTACCTGCCCAGAATTCCTCGTGCTTTCTTCATGGATTCGATATTGCGTGCTGCATTTGATCTGTATGATGACGTATGAGTACGTACGAGGATCGGCAAGTGATGGAGGGAAATTCATGGAACCATGCATAGAAGATATCATGCTGTTCTCATAGCAGCAGACTGGTCCAATCGGTCCCCCATGAGGTTGAAGGAGATCCTGAGGAAGAAAAAGGATCCAATGAAGGTGATGAGAGTAAGACCAGGAATGGTGACTGAATTCAAAGGGAAAATCTTCGATCCACCCCAATGCGGTCTAGACTCCCGGATCCGTAACGCGTAATGGTATTACCCAAATCCATTCATTCCTCCTCTCTTTCTTTTCCCTTCAAAACGAGCCTCTCCTTTTCTTGAGTCTTTCTCCTTTCTGGAACCAGATTTCTCTTTCTTTCCTTCTCTTCATTCATCTAGACTTTTTCTGAGTGAGAAAGAGATTTGAGACTTTCAATTTTAACCCCTCACTGTCACGCGTCTCTCCCCTCATCAGCTTAATTTCGTCCATCCCCTTCCTTGATATTTTTTACTACTGCACAGTTTGATCCAAACCCTCGGGTGTAACGAACTTCTCACCTCCACCAATTGCCTGGCGCGCTCCCCGCGCTGTCGGGGGATACTGATACCTAGGCACTCGACGCAAGCAAGCGCTCTTTGATTACTCTTACTCTATTTTCTTTTTCCTTACTTGTCCACCCGGCGAGTTTCTCCGCAAGGCCAACGTGATTGCAACGATCTACCCTCGGCAGCAGCTGCTCGTCGCCCCATTCGTGTGGTGTGCACACACACACCCTTACCCTTACCGCCATGCCGACCTCTAACACTTCGTCCCCCGTCAAGCGCCCCGGTCTGGGTCGTCGCGCAGTCTCCTCACACGCCGTCGTCACGCGATCGACATCCACCCAAAGCGAACTGGCCAACTCCAACACCGCCCACCAACAGTCCAAACTCTCTCACCGGCAACATCGTGCTCACATCGTCGGCGGCGGTCATCGCAACCACCATCGTAATCCGTCTTTTGGCAAAAATCTGAATAAACAGCTACAAAGGCATCTTTCTCACACTCAAATCGACTCGGAAAAACCCGTCCGCCATCATCAGCGCAAGAAGTCCGCTCCTGCGACTCCCGCTGCTGTTACGCCCGCCACAAGTCCGCGTGGGACGCACCACGTCCGTTGGGATGGAGCCTTGGACGATAGTCACCAGACCACCACTTCGATGAAAAAGAACAACTCGAGCCCTGCTCTTCGCCGAAACAGCAGCAGTGTCATCGGAAAAGTAGGGAAAAAGGCCCTAGTCACCGATCGCCCGCATACCAGTTCGGGCAAGAAGAAAACTGTGGGCTTCGAATTGGCCGATTCCGACGACAACGACGACGGAGACTGGGAGGACACTACTCAATCACCGGAGAGCACTAGGCGCAGCTCCGTCGCTCAATCTAAGGACAGTGTGGAGAATACGACGGTGTTGGTGGATCCGTTGACATTCGTTAAGCGCTCTTATCCACAGTTCCCTCGGTCGACCAGCCTTCCCGAGTCGAGCCTGAATAATTTTGGTCACAACAACCCATCGCCGGATGACGACAGTGAAGACGAACCCGACGAAGATAGTGATACAACACAACAACAACAACCGCCAAAGACTGAGGAGCGGGAAGAAGGTAGCCGCGCTACTGACCACGGTGATATTGCATCTCGCCTGCTGAGTCCCGCACACGCCGCTAAAGCACCGCCCGCCATGTCCTCCATATCGGCCACAGCGAAACCAGCCACTGTCGATTCACTGTCGCGCAATGCTTCTCTGACCAATATAGCTTCCGGCCATGATGGGCTACGCCGACCACCACTCTCCTCATCCCAAAATGCCCTGGCTAATACCCCAGGTAATCTAACGCAAGCTACGTCATCGTCGATCGAAGGAGGTGTGTCGAGGTTCATCAAGACTGGTTTCCATGCAACTTCTCGCACCGATTCGGACCCCAACACTCCGTCCTCTTTCTTACCCCATTACCACCCCCAAACACCCCCCTCTCCTGGTCGGGGAGCAAGCTCCAAGAGAGCACGAGCATCCCCTCCCACCCGGCCGCCTGGCGCAGAGCCGCACTCCCGCACCCAGCAGAAGCTGTGGTTGCAGCGCACTGCCGCTTTGAACACCTCCCCTCCCGATGGCCATGGCGTCGCAGCGACCGCATCCCCGTCGATGGACCCGACTTTCATACCCGGAGCGCACGCCCGACCAGGAGCCGGATTTGATGCAGGAAGAGGGCTTGTCAATGGGGCGTCGCGGGCCGGCCCTGCGTATGACAATGAAGCAAAGCACGTGCGCAAGGCATATGAGAAAACCGCTTTGGAGCTTACAGTGGTCCGACGGTTCCAGTCACCGACCGGGGATAGTTTCCATCGTTTGGCGTACCTTGTCAATGATACGAAATTAGGTTCCGGCCACCACCAACGACATTCGTCCCTTGGTAAACCAATTAAGTCGGCGCCTGCCTTGACATTGCTCCAAAATGGCAAGCAGCAGTCTCCCAATCAGAGCAGTGCAAGTCCGGAGCCGAAACAACTAATCAGCCGGAAGCGCTCGGACCTAAAACCTTCCGCCTCCCAAACATATCTTCAGGAATCCGCCGATCTCGCAAATGAACCTGCAGATTCCTCACAACGACCTAAATCCCAACATCCTTCTCACCGCGTTCTCTCTACGTCCGATGAAGCTGCTCATCCGACACCCGCCGGGGAAGAGTACCCCGAAGAGCCATCTTTTATGACCAGCGAAGCTGAGATGATGATTCGTCGTATGTGGGAAAGCCGCGAGGTGGCCACCGCCGGCTGATGGGCAACCACTACAATTACAGCTCTACTTATGTCCTAATGTCTTCGCTATTGACTCAAGTTTTTCAACATTGCTTGTTCACTATTTCCCACTTCTTTCATCCTCATGGCTCAGGCATATATGGCGTTCACGGTGCATTATGTATAGCGTACCATCTCATTTCGGGAACCAATCTTGTGCATGCACGTTATCTTAATGGACGTCTTGCGTTCTGATTGCCTCTGTTGTTCTTCTTCCTTCCTCTGTTACTTATTATTCCCCGGGCATAGATATCTTCGGTTAATATTGTAATGTATCTACTATCTACGTTCGAGCGTGCCCGCGAATTGTTTATCTAAGCAGGCAAATTCATGATCCTCAAGGTTACTTCCAGATTCAATATCTTTCTATCTAGAATAGAATAATTGTATTCCCGATCCCATGTCTGTATATGTCATACGATATGAATACACAACATACAAATTACAATAAGTGCACAGCACGCCGTCTATAGTAACAAAGAATCTTGAAGGGAAAAAAAAGAAGAAAATCATGAGGTAAACAAGACGAGTTGTACATATGACAACATTGAAACAGAAGAAACAAAAGAATAGAAGAAGGAGAATAGAAAAACATCAAGTATTCCTATCCCGATCTTTACCTCGCCCACGACCACCACCTCTGCCACCACGACGAGCATTGTTCCCACCAGCAGCAGCATCAACATGTCCAGTCCGCTGCTGACGGGGCGTCGAAGCCGAGTTCTTCTGTCCAGATTGGTCAGGCCCATGGTTCCGAGGTAATTTTTGAGAAGGAGCTGGTGTAGAAGTATTCCCACTGCCTTTACCTCCACCGCCACGTCTCTTGCGTTGTTGGCCTTGACCCTGGCCTCCCTTGCCACGGCCGCCGCGACCAGATCGACCGTCTCTTTCGTTTTCTTTTTGGTCCACGGGCGGCAGGCCTTGGATGCGTCTGCTTTCTTTGTCCCACCATTCTTGGAATTCTTGTTCTGCTTGAATGTCTTGGAGGTTGTGTTTGGCTGTTGCTGCTTCGCGGATTTCATCTTTCTCTGTTTGCTGTTGCATGAGGATTGCGGCCAGGGAGAGGGAGTTGGGGGAGGGGGAGGTGAAGCTAGTTTGGTATGGTTCTGGACGAGGGATGTGGCGCACTGATTGGATCGCGGGTCGAGGTTGGGATTGTGGGGTTGCTGGAGGGTTGGGGGATGGCGCTATTGATGGACCTGAGATGGAAGGTTTGGAGGGAGTCTGTGTGTTCGTGGTAGAGGCTTTGCGATTCTGGATTTGTACGGGTGGTGTTCCTGGTTTTGATGGTGGTGTCCCGGCGACGGTTTGACGGAGGGTCATAGAGGGCGCCTTCGGGGTTGATTTGACGGAATCAAGGGATTGGTTGTCTTGCCCGTTGGTGGCTCCTAGTGGTATCGGTTTGGAGGGTGTAGCCATCTTCCATGGATTTTGGGGTGGTTCTTTGGCTTTCTTCTGAGCGGCAAGCATCTCTTGCATTTGTTGTTGCTGGATCTTCTTGCGCTCCTTTTGGGATAGCTTTGGAGTGAAGTTGTTGCTGTTGTTGCTGTTGTTGCTGTTGCCGCTTTCTCGAGGGGGAGAAGACATGCCCAGGCTAAGATTCGACACGCGATTTTCTGAGGCTTCGTCCATGATGTCTTTCAGATTTTTCTTGGAGCCTGAAACCACCGATGCACTCCAGGGTTTTTGAGAGGCGTCTGGTGGAGTAAGAGAACCGTTCTTCTTCCCGTTCAGCGCATTGGCTCGTAGTTCACTTGGAGACTCTGCAAGTATAGGATCTTGTGGGGAGGCCATTTGGTCATCCAAATAACTTCGGCCTTCCAATGATCCTCCCTCTGTTAGACTAGATCCCAGAGCTGGTGAGTCGGGGTATGAGCGACTGTCATTGGCATCATTTGATTTGACCTCACGGACTGCCGCCTTTCCTTTGTTAGATTCTCCCGGTATGAGCAGATTCTCGTCATCCATCTGGAACATCAGGTCACCGATTGAATGCTTGGGCCTCAATGATGGGCTACGCGACGTAGCAGCTGAAGCCCCCTTAGTAAAGGTCTGTTGCGCTTTCTGTCCCGAAGGCGCCGAAGGCGTGAGTGTCGCTCGAATCTTTCCCTCATTTGCTTCAATTTGATTGATATGTGACCGAAGCCTCATGGAATCGATCCTCCTCCGCCGGTCTCTTTCTACCAATGATACAAGCTCGGGGTACTTTTCAAAGACATATTCTTCGGAGTTGCGGCCTCGTGACACAGGAAAGCTCGAAAGCTGATTCTCGTGGCAAACAGAATCAAGCGCACCCAACAAGAATTCATCGAGATCCCCCAAAAATCTATCAAAGTGTGAGTAGCCAGGAATACTTCCGTTGTGTGCCGACACCTACCTGTTTGAGAGTAGATCTTCCAAATTCAAGCAAATGTACTCCAGCGCAGCATCTTTGAACTCCCTCACACAACAAGGTGCAATGGCGTTGAGGAGATGACACACATTACGTGTATTTACTAGCTTTTATTAGCAACTCGAACAGTACACATATTAGAAGGGACTGTAAATCAACATACCGAACCTGCCAAGCATCTTCTGACAGATTTGACCCAACCGGTCAATCATCAGCTCATTTGCCACAAATGCAACATCAAGCACTAGGTCGATGAATTCTTCCAGGTCATTCGTTCGAACTTGGTCGAAAAGTTGCTCCTCCGTGTCTGCATACATATACCGAAGCACGAACTCAAAGACATGCCGATCAATGTGCTTTAGATCCACGTGTATATCGTCAGTTGGATCTATACGGCGGGAGGAAAGCCATCTGCCACCTGATCGGCCACGGAACAAGGCGTCGAAAAACGGACATCTTTGGCAAATAACTTGGCTGTGGGCCCTCATAGTGTCGTTTCTCAACTCAATGACTACATCGCCGCTATCAAAGAACGTCATATCATTGATCGCACGTTCCATATCTGACTTCAGAGCCTTTGTAGGCTCAATCATTAGCCTAGCAGATCTCTCCAGACAAGGAAGGCCCAGGAACGTGGCAATACGCATCACTTCAGAACGGACCTGACGATATCTAGATGCACTTTCTGGCGTATGCTTGACTAGCTGCCACACTTCGAAAACATTGTCCGTGTAAGAGTAGAAAGCAAGGTTCAAAACAGTCAAGAAGTCGACACCTTGGAGCCGAAGCTGTGCATATCCTTCACCGTCGTAGTTGATCGTAATCACGTCGGGGATGGTGAAGGATTGTGCGTGCCGCAGGTCATGGAACGCCTTTCTCAGAACAGGGCTACGCCCTGTCAGGATGAACTCGTGCACCGGTATCCGTATGTCAGAGGTTGTGGTCATGACCCATACTGTTCCGGGGAAATGTCCGGTCTGCAGCGGTCCGAAATAAGACTCGACATCGGACTCTGACATGATGGCCTTTTTAATATTGACGACGGGCTCTGAGTCCAACACGCCCTCTTGATCCGTGGCAACAGAGCCTACTACAGAGCTGAAAGGTGAGAGTGGTAACATATCCTTCCACAGAGTGCTTTGGTCGATGTTAATTTGCTCCCTGGTCACATCACAGTTCTGTTGTACAGCTGCGAAAGCTCCAAAGGCGTTGCTACATACGCTCACAACTCGAGAAATCCCAGGTACGCGGGCAAACTTGTGGTCCTTCGATGAACTATCCTTCGCTTTCCCGCGCTTTTCTTTCCTCCAGGCCGATCCAGAAGCCGTGCAAATGATGATAGAGCCATCTTGTCCAACATCGACGTCTCTGACAGCCATGTGTGCCTTCTTCACAGACCACACTCGAGCCGGTGTTGATAAAGAATTCCGTATTTTAGTTGGATTTGTGGTAGAAGTCGAACTCGGTGGGTTCTCTGTTCTGTTGACTTGTACTGTAAAGACTTCACCAGAACTGGACAACGCACATATGGTATCTCCACCGGACGTTACTTTTATGATACGATTGACAGAAGTGTCGTACCGGGTAGACATGAAGCTGTTTCTAATGAAACTCGAGCTGATATCCAATGGAAAAGACAGTCTCGAATAGCCGTACTGCGAAAATACCCAAACCTCATGGTTCTGGAGAAGAATGGCTGTGGCTTGGTCAATCGCGGACACGCTCTGGATTGGTGCACTAAAAAGAGACGCTCCGACACGTCGAGGAGTCGTTTGGGTTTCAAGAGACCGGGCATCCGAGTCGACAAGTCCAAGCTGACCTTCATTCTTGCCAAAAGTATAGAGGCCAAAGTTGCTGAAAACGACTGAGTGTATCGCAGATGCTGCAGCTCCAAGAATGGTTTCCTTCTTGAACGGGTTGAATATCTGTCGTGGGGTCTTTTGCATAGGCACATCATCTCGGTTGTTGGTCCTTGGAAGACCATAACCCAATTGACCAAACTTGTTGCTTCCCCAGCTGAATATCTCGCCATTCTCTGTTATTGCGAGAGTGTGATCCTGGCCAAGGGCGACAGAAATAACCTTCTTGTTGGCCAACCCTCCGGTCTCGATGCAGACAAAGCTGAACCTTGTTGACTCATCGCCAGTACCTAAGCGCCCTCCGGGGCCGAAGCCGCACAAGAACAGGTTTGACTCTGGATCGTTGGTGAGAATGGCTGTGTGCAGTTTGGACATGGCAATGTTCTGGATTTTAATAGGTTTGTTCTTGATCAACGCCGGCAAATCTGCAACTCCGCGCACCTGTTGGAGATCTGGACTGCTCTCGTCCAACTGCTGTTCCTGAAAATCGGAAAAGAACCGTTGCAAGAGGTGATCTGGACGTCGGAAGGTTATTCTCTCGGGATATTGGCGGTCGTCCTGGTCCCCTACACCAAGATTCAGGTTCTTATTGCTCCCGAACGTATATACTTCGTCGCCTAGTACATTTGTTCTCGGTTTTAACGCTCGCTTCGTAAAATAGCCATCTTCATCGAAGTCGTCGGGCTGCGAGGACGTAATGGAGGCCGTGTCCGCATTGTCAAGATCGGCGAGCTTTGAATCATTCGCTGTCGACGAGACAATACTCTTGATGTCACGAGACGCAATTGTAGCTCCATATACATCAAAGGGGCTGTATCCTTCTCGATCTTTAATTTTTATCAAGGTACCACTCGTGTTGGTTATATTCCCTGATTTACTAAAATCCGTCGCATCGCGCACGTCGCGAGCTAGTAACGCCTGAGCAATAGCGGCATTGCCCGCATACAACGCTCGATGCAGCGCCGTCCATCCACTCTCCCAATCTTGTGCATATATGTCAATGAAAGGCGCCTCGAGTAAAGCAACAGCAAAGTCGGTCGCAGTAGGTTTCGTCGATGAAGCCACAAGGTGGAGTAGCGTTCTGCCAAGCTGATCACGAGCATTTAATCCCTCCCGAGATAATGTCGCTCCACTCCGAGGTGTATTGCTTCGATCCGGGACCGGACTACCTGGCGACGTTCCGCTCAATTTCTTGCTTTTCAAAGAGAGACCACTGGTGGCTATGGTACCCCCAAGGCTTCCGATCTTGAAACTAGCTGATCCACCAGGTCCTGAAGCCCGCTGACTACCGGAGGTGTAGCTGGCAGATGCCAGAACCCACCGGAAGCTATCAACGTCATCGCGCAGAAAGAACTCCCAAAGCTTGCTACTCATGTGCCCCAAGTTGTAGTATGTCAGAATCTCTTATCAGCCGAGGACCAGAGCGTCGTGTTCACCACAGAGGGTTCACGGCGCACCGGAAAAGCTCCGCGGGGCAACAAGAGTATTCTGACAGGTGGAAAAGAAAGAGTCGACAGTCGTCAACGCGCAGTCGTAGTCTCGGGTTGTAGTCGGAGAATCGTATACACCAACGCGATTGCCGTAACGAAGACAGGGGAGACGGTACGAAGGATTAAGGGACGTGTCGTGAAATGAACGATATTGCGGTGGCGATGACAGCTATGAATTAACTCCGAGTCTCGGACGTGAGGGGAAAGGAACTTTCAACGCGATCGATTCGATTCGCCAACGGGACGCGACAGCAATATCAATGCAGAAGAGTGAATTCAAGCAGTAATGGAAGCGATTCCCGTCGGTATATTCCTAGAGGGGATTTTGCTCTACTTGGAGTCCTTGACAGTGCTGTCACGGGATTAAAGGATTACTGACCCATGGATTGGAGAGATAATCGGACAGCGTCCAATCAGGCGGTGCGCACCCCTCCATGCGCCCCGACGAGAGGTTGAGGGACGACCGTGCTTCCAACTACTATGAAACCCCTCACTACATCCATGCGTACTAGTAGGTTCCTTCATTTTCCAGGTCCAAACGGTCTTCATGATGCGAACCATGGAATTAAGCTTCTGGTTTCAAATGTAACCCTAAATCTATGTTGGAACCTATACAACCTTTTGGCGTCTTCCCAAGCTCCCGATGATGGGTCTGCCCTAAAGCCGTCTGGGTATCCACTACAGGATAAACAGCCCAGTGCGCATTCTTTCTACTCATACACACGCTACTATGACGGTTAACAATCGATCACTGGATCTATGTTCACCATCACCAGTGGTGTCTGTGTGACTCGAGGGATTAGTGAGGCAAACAATCTATAGGGAAGAAGAAACCTGTCTAAGCTGTAGATGAGCCATCCAACGGATCGTACATATTGAGTAACTCTACCTTCTATATTCTATCCCACTCATATGTTCACTACATTGTGGATGCGAGAACCACTCTGTTAATGGCATCGAACAAACATATATTATGTATTTTTGGACATAAATATTGCGCTACTTGTTCGGAAATGAGCCACGAGCCCCAGTCACACTACTCCCGATACGGTGTTTGTGTACATGTGGACTCGGGATAAAGATCATCACTACCTCAGACTCAACCCAGTCCCAGGGGCCTAAGTGGGTACCATATCTCTGCAGATGAGGTTGTCTGATCACCACACCGACTTATCTCAGACTCAGAAGACTCGGAGCCGCCTCAATCCGCACACTTCCTGCATCTAAATAAGATGTGGGTGGCAACTATATTGGCTCCGGGGACGAAGAGATGGGAAGGGAAAAGGAAAGAAGAAGAAATTAGACATAAGCGAAAACCCTATTCATATTTGGTCTAGACTGTATGACGGGGCAGATGAAATACTCCTCGTTGTGCATAGCGATACCTTGGCGAAAGACTATGTGAAAAGTTTCGATCAGACCTTTAGTCTATATCCATGATTGGCCCGGGGAAGATGCTCAGCAGATGCGACAGGCCTATAATCACGATAGCATATATATGTTCCAGATGCAACGAAATATCGAGATATACGTATGGTTCATATAATGCCCGAGGATCGGTCACTACAAAGAGCTTGTTTTTTATGCTGGGTACGTACTATTGAATGATGAACTGGACTGGGAATCTCTTTTTGGATAAACAAACAAATAAATAGATAAGAAAGGTATTCCTGTATTAGGAATAATGTAGATGACAAGACGACAAAAGAAAAACAAAAAGAACATAAGAGACGAAGAGGATGCTAGATCCGACGAGGGATAACCCCAAAGAGCATGCACGCACCCGACAAAGGTACGATAGTCCCTTAGGTACTGAACAGTGGACACACCATGATGTATGAATAGCACTGTTTATAGACATACATCTGCATGCTATCTCCAGCTGGCGCCAAACAGCAATGTCCAAGTCTTTCTGTATTGTCGGAAGGAATCGACTGGCCAACTTTTGTCCCAACAAGATCAGGAATGATACCTGTGGAGCAGGGAAATAGAAGAGCCTAGACTGGAGTGTTAAGAGGCGGCATCAAGACAGAGGTCCCCTGCAAGGCCACTTAAGATAGTAGTCTGCTTCGCTGCAGGCCTTGCAGTTCCGGTGCATGGAGCTTGTCGCACATTGTAAGCCATACTACTTTCTACCACTAAGCATTCAGGATGAGCAACTAGGTAACACTACATCGAGTCTGTGCTCGGGTCGGCTATAGGCTGAGGGATTCCTCTGTAAATTTCCTTCCCCACCGCCCATGAAGCTGTTGCAGGTGAGGCGACCATTCCCCAGCAGCTGGGGGGCGATGGTCTATGCTCTGTTTTCGTCGACCGTTCCATTATTGGTACGTACAGCACACGGGCACAATGGAGTGTGGAACGGTCGATCATGAATTAAATCCGCCTAGTTGAACGTTTTATACCTTAATACTGTAAAGGGTAAGAAAGAAGACAGAAAAAGAGAAAGAAGAAAAAGAAGGGGGAAAAAGAAAAAGCAAAGTGACCGGAAACAAAGAGCTGAGGACGGAAAAAGAAAATAAACAAATAAATTCAAAAAAAGTCAAAAGATAAGAAAAATAACAAATCGAAAAAGGATAAATGAAACAACAACTTAAAGGGGGCGAAAGGAGAGAAAATCACGAAAACTGCACAGAAAGCAACCTTACTATCAATGAGGGTCCATTACTATCATGGGGGTGGTTGATTAAGTTGATTGATCGACCTGCGCAAGCGGCAATTTCTGGAGCTTTCATCATACTTTCCATTGACTGCCGCCTCAATATTGAGTCATGTATCGTAATTCAAGGTTGAATTGACACCAACACTTACGACCTTGCTCTTCGTATTTTTTATTACACTAGATAAGATGATCGATCAAGGCTTCACTAAAAAGCAAGACACGTACGTCTGTTTAGTTAGGTAGCAATTATACGTATACTGAGTCACATTGATAAATTAGATCCTACTGCCAGTTGTCAGGACATGTTAGGTCGATAGAGGATACGTAGAAGGATGACTTCAAAAAAAAAATATCGGTATCCACCTGACTGTTTTCATACGGTCCAGTTGGGGGCAATCATACATACCGCCTAACAACTTGTTGCTGCAACCGCGACTATCGCTTGACCGCCTTCTAACGTCCTGGTTTATCTCGCCAGCAACTTGCATCGTGATTGGCCACGATCGATTCCTAACCAGTCCTTCTACTGTACGATCCCCGTAAGTTGGTTGTTCTAAAAGCAGTTTCTCTCGAAACTGGGAATTAAAAATATCCCTTACTGGCAACTAGTCACTAGACGACTGTATAACTAGTGGATTGTCTTTAGTAAAGAATGCCGTGGCACTTGTCAGGCTGACCGTGGGCTTTACTTTTGCACTTGATCTGGGGGGTGGATTGCTCATGAACCACCCCGAGTCACCGGGTGTGCGTCACAGACCACTTTGCTCCCGTGCTGCCGCCGCCGTTTGTTGCTGTGCCTCACATATCTCTTAGCGCATTACACGCCTTTTACCTTGTCTCTCCGTTTCATCTCTCCTTCCTTATCCACACCCCCCAGAAACATTGTTGTAATTCCCTCTTCCCTCTTTTCCTCCTCTGCATCTTCCTTCCTGAACTTTTTAAATCCAGTGTATTGGTGACTATGAAGCCTTAAATTACCTTATTCTCCCACGACGTGAGGACGCCGTGCAACCCCCCCGGATCTGCCTTGTCGTCAGTGCGGAGAAGCTCACAAGGTTGTCTAGACCGCATACTCTTCAAGTGTGCCAGCATCCTGTTGCCTGAGCACATAGTGCGATGAAATCAGCCTCCACTAATTTGATTTGGAACGTGCCTAATCTGTCCGGAATTTATTCCCCTAGCTCCTTTCCTAATCTTGAACCTCTGGCTGTGTAGTTCGTTAGTATGGCCGTCCGCATCGCATCAGTCGCCTCCCCATTACCTTCTTGATCGAGACAATCGCCCTGTCATAGCTCAGAATTTGATCCTGGCTTAAGAAGGACTACTCTGAGTATCCTGTTCTCACTTGCGTTGTGTGTCGCAGAAGGATCATGCATCAACATCCTCGGTCGCCGGCGCCAACAGCGCCAACTTCCTCCGCCAGGCCGAACTCATCCCGTTCGAGAGAGCTGGATTATCGTCCTAATTCCCCTGCAGCCGATGTCAGGGTACATAACAGCAGAGGCTTGGGGATTGAAGCGGAACCTGACTCGTCAGGGCAAACTATTCAACCTACAAAGGAGGCGATAGCGAAGCTGAACCAAATAATATCGGTATGGGATCAATGTCCGGCTTGTGGCCTTAGGGCTTGGTGATGGACCTCCGCTGACTTGTTCCTGTTATGTTGCAGAATTATCACACGAAAGCTGCTTTGATTATATTGCATTCACGCATTGAGCTCCCACCTTCATTCAACAAGGGCTCTGACACTCCCAGAGTGAATCGCTGGGTACGTCTTATCCCGATCGCTTGAGAACATACCTTGCCCCAGATATAACTAAGACCTGCCCTCCATCTGCGATGTCTCCAATACTTGGGCTGACCTAATACCTTTACGGCTTAGTTTAACGTTGAGATTGAAGATACAGATGTGCTGCGAGAACAGCTGCGCACTTGGAGAACCTGTGATGCCACCGAGAATCGCCCGCCGCCTTTAATTATTGAAACATATCTTGATACAAAGGGGCTCACGAATAATCAAACCCTTGTGGCTTTGGATGAGAATGGGAAACGATGGGATGTGTTAGAAGCCCTTGCTGCATCTCAACAGGCCCATCCGGTCAGACCACCCTCGGCCAGCTCCGATGATGTCATCTTGGAGCGGTGGAGAGTTGAGTTGGGGGATACGTCGAACGCGTTACCGGCTGATCTTGGATCTATTCTGCCTACTGTATACAAGAAGAGCATTGTCCTTTTCCGGTCATTATTCACCTATTCTAAGTTCTTGCCCGCTTGGAAGTTCGCAAAGCGCAATGGGAGGCTTCGAGCAAACCCAGCTCTACGGATCAAGTACAGGATCATTATCGGCTCTCCTAATCAGGCGAGTTCGAAGCCAGATCACTTGACCATGCCTTTATACGAGAGTAGTAGCAAAGTGGTCGAAACCTACAGCTTTGGTGTCACCGATTCGCCGGCGGGTCCATTCTCCGCCCAAGTGACATATCGAACTAGCTGCGATTTCCGCGTGGATGACTCCGAAGCTCTGTTAAGTTCTCGATTCATGGGAGCCGATGATGAAATCTTCCGTCCGTCATTACCTACGCGAGTGGTGGATAGTAGAGTGCCTCCCCCTGAAATAGGGTCACTACCACAAGAGAGGAGAACAGTGGAAGATCCAGACCCCGGCCGGGCGTACGGTAGCCTCTCGACCTTCCATCAGGTCGGACCTACAACTAGCGCGAGTCCCATATCAGCTCTCCGGGCTAAAGGAGAGTCAGGCACTTCCTCTCCGTCCTCGCCTGGCTCGTCCTCTCGAAAGGCCTCGGCCATTGGGAAAGCTAGTCCTGTGGGACGCGCTGCTATCCTTGCTAATGAAGGCAGCCCAAATATTGCCAGACGCCCATCTATATCTTTTCAGCCATTCAAAGCTCCACCATTATCGGCATCACCATCCCTTGTCGACCCTCCACTCTCGTCTCCTCGCTCAGTAACCGGGCCTCGTCCCCATCCGTCTATGGCAGCTTCTGCTCGCAAGTCTTTCCCGGCAGTGCAGGACAATAGCACTGCGTCTCCTAGTTCCGCGTCCCCACGACCGGCTTCCATCTCGCGGTATAGCAGTGCTTTCAGTCACCGTCGGGGCAGGCCTTCTTCTGGAGGAATAAATAAATTGGAAGATGATACTTCCAGTGGGAAAGCAAGTGCCACTTCGTCCGCTCAGCCTGGCTCCGGCTTGCTAGCTGAACCTACTGGAACAAGTGCCGATTCCATTCACGCCGATGATGAGAATATTTCAGAATTCCTGAAAATGCTAGACCTACGGAAAGATCTTCTCAATACGTCAGGCTCAGCTGCCCTTGATACTACTGCGCGCAGGACCACGGTCACCTCAGCCGCTTTAACACGCTTCCAACGTATGCGGGATTCCAATGCTGCACTTTCTGACTCGATGTCGTCATCTCTGCTTTTACAGCGCTCATCAAATTCCTCTAGCAAACAGCTCTCTGGAGTTCCACCAATGATCGCGGGAACGTCCATCTCAACTGCCTCGTCGCCAGGAAAACCGATATCTCCCCACACCCCACACACTCCTGCGATACCATCTCGCCTTAGTTCTAACAGTATCGTTGATTATACTCATCCTGAGGGCAATGGCACAGACCTTTCCCAGGGACACGGCTCCCCTCTCGATGAGAACACCAGTGATGGGACAACCATGGAGCACGGACCGTCCGCAGTGAACGCTATAGACATCCCGACATCACCTCGCCTCTTTCCCCCTGTCTATCGTCGATCTAGTTCTGCTGCCCACCGCCCACGTACAGTCGCTGTAGATGACGACGAGATTTTCCCTTTCAATCGCAGCGTAAGCCTTGGTGCCGAGGAGAGATCCAACCTGAGCCTTGGTGCACTTCATCGACAGCATGAGTATGAAAGCTCTGAAACAACCACGCACCGAGCGCAGCGAGAGCCACATCCATTGCCATCAAACGAAGATGCAGTCGTACCGTCTAGCTCAATAGCCCGTGAACAAGGTTCTCATAAGGGTGTGACGCCTGGCCCTACGGTTGCCTCTTCGTCATCATCTCACCACCACGTCTACCAGCCACGCTTCAGCCACTCTCGCGGCCGGGGGTCTTCCGGTGGTCATCATTCCCTAAGCTCCGGCTCTAGCAGCCTTGCACGTGGTGCTGCCATTCCTCCTGGTCTTACTGAACGCGAGAGTGAGCGAGATGGCAACGGGAGTGGTAGTAATAGTGCTACCTCGGCAGTGGAAGATCGTCGGGGTGTAGGACGACGGCCCAGTGCTGGCCGTGGTGGGCCGCCGCAGTCGGCCCAGTTAGAAGAAGACGAACCTCTGCTATTCGCTATGAGCGACTTTGGTGCCTCACGACGGAGCTTCGAAGAAGGCAGACATGGCAACCATGCTCATGATCCGGCTGGGAACGTCGCCGGATCAAGACGAGGAGGAAGTAGTAGACGCGGCGGTGGCTTCCACCCTTGGTCCTAAAGTTTCTGCAACATACACGAAACCTGATCTTTTCATATTTCACTTCACACTCTGCCTCCGTCGGCCAGTTGGTCTTCTCTATTTCTTTTCTTCCCCCTTTTTTTTTTTTTTTTTTTTTCCCTCTATTATTTCCGTATAATTTGGGCGATCTGATTTGTTTCCTTTGCCTTTTCCTTTTCCGGGATTGATTCCCTGGTCCAGCGATTATTCGAACATACTCGTAGCTTCTTACCTACTATCGTGCCATTGGAGCCAGGAA